>NC_058412.1:112391754-112485135 GCF_002201575.2 Neomonachus schauinslandi | reverse complement strand
CCCCCCCCCCCCCCCCCCCCCCCCCGATGGAGGAAGAGCATTCTTCCATCAAGGGTATATGAGTAGCTGCACTCCCCTGCTAGAAGCTCCAAACAAGCTCTCGAGGTCCATTTGTAGGAGAAGGTAGGCTAGTCAAGTTTCCAGGACTCCAGACACATCTGAATGAGACACCGTGAGAGAAAGAGAAAAACAAAGAATAAAAGAAAATGATCTTATTTGTCTAAGTCTTGACCTCTTTTATGTCTGCCCCCTCACCTGTGTTTGTCTTCTGCACCAGACGATGCACACGGGCTGCATCAGCCTCGAGCACCACCAGCCCCCACGCACTCAGAAGAGCAGCTGGTCAATCAATATTTGTGGAATGAATGAAAGAGGGAAGGAAGGAAGAAAGGCGTCGAGGGAGTACCAGATCCCTCACGTTCTGGGTGCTTCCTCTGCGCCAGGAGCCGTTCACTCCGCAGATAGCCTTGTAGAGAAGGGATCGTCAGTGTGCCCATTTTACAGAGGAGATAACTGAGGCACAGAGAGATTCCATCCCTTGCTTGAGGTCACACAGCTCGGGGGTGGGAGCTTGAGTTTTAACCTGCACATTTTAACAGTTTCTTGTACGTTCCGTTCCGCGCTAGGAAGGCCCCTTGTCCCAACTAGCTCCCTATCCACCCTGTCACCCAGTATCTCTGCCCCCTGCCAGCAGGGTTTCCTTTCTTCAAACAGAAGAGCCACTCATCCTGAGTCCTGTGGCCACTTGCAAAGGCTCTTCATCTCGAATACCTCCCCATCTCTCCTTCTCCAAGGACATAAGGGAATTTGGTGGGAGGTGATGAAAATGTCCTATAACTTGTCTCAGTTGGTGGTGCCACTGGAGGATGCATTTGTCTAGGCTCATCCAACCGTACAGTTAAATTCTATGTATTTCACTGTATATAAATTACACTTCTGTTTAAAAAATTAATGAATTCTAGGATACCTTCTACAATCTCTCTCCACCTGCTCCTGACACTAGAGTGACAGATACTTCTGCCTTGCTAACTGAACACAATTTTCTTCTTGGCTTTCCCAGATGCTCACTTTCCCAGCCTCCAGGGTAGCAGAAGTGGCCATCTGATACAATTCTGGCCAATGAGGCCTCAGTGGAGGTCTGCTTAAGAGGAAGTAGATGGAACTATTCTTTCCTGCCTCACTTAACTCCTGCCTTAAATGTAGATGCAATGTCTGGAGCTGCAGCAACCATCTTGTGTCCATGAGGTGACAAGTTTGAGGGAAAGACTAAGAGAGTAAAGCTGCCAGCCCTAACTTTGCTGAACCACTGAAACGTTACCAGTTGCCACTGGCCTCTAAACCTCCATTACATGGGGAAAATAAGCCCCTAATTATTTAAGATTCTGTTAAATGGAGAATGATTTGACTGTAAGCACTGAAAAACCCGAACTCATAGAGGAGTCAGCAAATAAGCAAGATGAATATGCACCCAGCACACACATGTATGGTCATGCCAACTGTTCAATGTTTACAAATCACGCCCTGCAAATAATGGTTTGCTTTTCACACATAATATAAAAGTCTGGAGGTAGGTGGCAGCTGGTGTTGGTTCAGTGATCCAGTTATGTCAGGAATGTGATTCTCTTTAACTTGTCCTCATGGTTGCAAGATGGATGCCTCTGCACACACATTCAAGGCAGGAAGAAAGAGGCAACAGCATAAAGAGGCTATATATGTGCCAAGAAAGCTTTCCCAGAAAACTCCCTGCTCCCTCCCATCTCTCTCTCACTCCTCACCCCCACCTCACACACATAGCAGACTTCTGCTTGCATTTCATCATCCAGAGCTAATTACCACTCTGGCTGGGAGGTAGCAAGTGGGAATGGGAGTTGGGCTGACCTCAAGAGACAAACATTTTATCCCCTGGTCAGAGACCCAGCTTAAAATGCAGGGGCATCTGGGTGGCTCAGTCAATTAAGTGTCTGACTCTTGATCTCAGCTCAGGTCTTGATCTCAGGGTCATGAGTTCCAGCCTCACAAAAAAAATGGAAAAAATGGAAAAAAAAATGCAGATCCCAACGAAAAGAAATACTGGTGGGAGGAGGGGTGTGAAAATTCACACTAAGGAGTAAGGAAAGGACTGATACTAGACCTTTGTTTCCTTTGAGGAAGGTGAGAGCATGAGGACCTCCTTTTTGGGTCTGACCCAGTTTCAAAGGGGCTGCCACCAGACTTTCCTGATGCCCCCTCCTCCCGGCCCCCAAATATTCTTTCCCCTCCCTTCCTCCTGTCATTGTTGCAGACCTAACTGTGCATTGGCTACTTGATACACATTATCTTGAATCATCTCATCCAGTTTGGGAGGTTGAGATTATGGCCCCATTCTTCTAATGAGGAAACGGGCTGCACTCGAGAGGCCCATGGTTGCAGAGTGTGTAAACCATCCCCCGGGACTCCCCCACCCTGATCATACTCCTCACCTCCTTCACACAGCTGTGCTCTCCACCTGAAGCCCCCTTCTTATCCTCTTCACCTGGCAAATCCAACCACCTTAGAGGTTTCAGCTCTGATTCTGCCTCCTCCTGGAAGACTTCCTTGACAGCCCCCCAGGCAGGCCAGGGGCCTCTTCCGTGAGCTCTGTGCCAACATGACTGTGTTGTCCCTGACTCTGTATGTGTGTCTTGCCCAGATCAGGGCCCTGTGAGGCTAAGGCCTGGATCTGACTCATCTCTGGGTCCCAGTGCCCAGTCACAGTCTGGCACAAGGTTGGGACCTAGCCACTGTTGAAGGGATGAGTGAATGACCCCAAGGTGGCTCTGGGCGGAGTGAGATCTGGTGTTATCTGACAAACAGCAACCCCTGCCCCCAAGGCCCCAGCAGACAGCCTCCAGTCTGGTCACTGAGCCCCATCCCCCCACTCCCTACTGGTCCTTCAAAGCCTGGCCCTTACTCTCACACTACGAGGGTGGACAAAGGGACCCATACATCCTCTACCTCTGTGGGGCACTTGGAAATAAGTTATCATATGTACAGACATACATGTGGTTTTCTTAAATATAAGGCTTATTGAAATATAATTTACTACAGTAGATAAAACCCATCCCTTCGAGATGTAAAGCTCATTGTGTTTTGACAAACATATACAGTTGACCTCAAAGAACTTGGGGTTTAGGGCAATGATGCAGGTGCAGTAAAAAATCTCCTTAACTACTAATAGCCTACAGTTGACCAGAAGCCTTACGGATAAGAAAAACAGTTAACACCTACTTTGTATATTATAGACGGTATATAGAGTATACTGTATTCTTACAATAAAGCTAGAGAAAATAAAATGTTACTAACAAAATCATAAGGGAGAGAAAATCATTTATAGGGCTGTACTGTATTTACCAAAAAACCCCACATGTATGAGCGGCCCTGGGCAGTTTGAGCCTGTGTTGTTCAAGGTCAACTGGACCGCCGGGTACCCACCCCCACAATCATGCTCTAGAGCAATCCCATCACCCCAAAATTTTCCATCACACCCTTTTGCACTTGGTCTCCCCCATGCCCCCAGTGTGCCCCCGGCGAACACCAACCAGCTTGCTCTCTGTCCATATGGTTTTGCCTTTTCCAGAAAGTCCTGTACGTGGAATCCTACAGTATGATGCCTTTTGAGTCTGGCTTCTTTCCTCGCACACCATGCCTTTGAGATGCATCTCTATTTTTGTGTGTATCAATACTTCCTCTCTTTTTGTTGTCCAGTTAGTATTCCGTCACGTATCCGTTCATCTCCTGGACAACTGTTTACAGTGTTTGGTGATTATAAGAACAGCCGCTCTGAGCATCTGCGTATGATTGTTTTATGTGGACACAGTTTTCGTTTGGACTGGGTAAATGTGCTGGTGTGGGATGATGGCTGGGTCGTGTGGTAAGTACATGTTTCTCCATTGCCAAATTGTTTCCTAAGTTCCGCTTGCTGTGCACCCTCCGCCGGCGCTGGCTATTATCAGCTGTTTTCCTGGTACTGTTAAATATCTTTTCCTGTGCTCATTAGCCGTATCTATTTTTTGGTGAAGTGTCTTCTTAAATCTTTCGCTCACTTCTTATTGGATTATTTGTCTTCTTATTGAGTAGTGGAAATTCTTTATATATATTCTGGGCATGAGTCTTTTATCAGGCACGACCTTTGCAAATATTTTCTCCCGATCCGTGGCTTGTCTTGTCATTTTCTTAACCGGGCCATGAGAAGAGAAGAAGTTTTACATTTCGATAAAGTCAAATGTATCTTTTTTTTTTTCTTTCATGGTTCAGACTTCTTGTGTCTCTCATGGTTCAGGCTTCTTGTGTCTTATCTAAGATATCTAAGGTTTTTGTCTGGATGTTTTACGGTTTTCGGTTTGACATTTAGCTCTATGGTCCTTTTCGAGTTAATTCTTATGTATGGTGTGAGATATGAGCTAAAATAATTTTTTTTAACATATGGATGTAGAATGCCATTTCACTTCTAGAAAATCATCCCACCTTCTATCCTCCTACAAATGTGCAAAATGGGTATTCCTTGCAACCCTGATTGAAAAAAGTAAAACATTGGAAACAGCCCACATGCCATCACTCGAAGACAGGTGAAGTACGAGTCGGCACATTCATGCAATGCAAACACGCGCTGCGCCACGGCTGGGATCCATCCTGATTGGTCAGTGTCCATGCTGAGCAGGTGTTCGATGTTTGGCTCTCATCTCGGTCGGGCGTCAGAAAGAAGGCAGCACTCTTTATGGAGTGAAGTAGAAAGATCCCTAAAGTGTATTATTAAATAACAAAAAGAGTACGGAATAGGGTGTGATGTTTGCCATCATTGGGTAAAAAATTCCAATGAGTATTTCCAGCATGCACATAAAATATCTCTGGACAGATTGACAAGGAATTAGTGACAAGAGTTGCCTCAGGGAAGGGGGTGGGTCTGGGTGTCTGGCAGACAGGGGTGGGAGAGAGACTCACTTTTCATTACTCTTCCTTTTGTACCTTTGAGATTTTGTACTATGGCTATGTATTGCAGAGTCTGAAAACAAATACAAATAGAAAAGTAAAATCAACTTAAAAAGCCCCACCTTTCCAGGGGTGCCTGATCTGGGAGATTCGGTCCCATGTGCACAGCCCTCCACAGTTTGGGAAATCCTCTCCTGCACCTCCTCAGCTTTCCCAGTATGCAACAGCTCTGCCGGGTCAGCTTGATGGAGAATGCTGGTTTCTCAGATGGGGAAACTGAGGCTCTGAGCAAAACAGATGTTCCCCAGGTCACCTGGCCCAAAGCAAGGTACCTTGTCAGTATCCGCCAGGACCAGAGGGGCTGAGAGCCAGGGAGGAGGGAGACCCGTAGCGCCGCCCCATGGGGAACCAGATGGGATCGCTTGAGGTGCTGCTCAGAGCCAGGCCCATCTGGAAGCTATCGCCGCCCCTCATCCTGGGCTGCAGAGGAGGGGTGGGTGGGGCCCCCAACTCTGTGTGCATCTGTTCCTCATCAAGACTGGTGCTATGGCCCCGGCTCCAGCCCTGGAAATCCCATTTCCCAGGCGGGCCGGGCCACCCTCACACCAGCCACCCTCCCTCCTGGGACCTGAATAAGGTCCCAGGAGCCGCGGGCATTGGGTTTCCAGTTTCAGGCCATCATGTCCCTTTACTTCTGTGAGCTTCAGCTTTCCCAGTTGGAAGGATTAAATAAGCCAGTTCATGCAAATTGCTTGGCACAGTCTGCCCTCCATAAGCAACCACTGGGATTATCTTCTCATGCCCCTCCAGGTTTCATTACGATACTGTAGGGGCCCAAATAGTATCAACAGCTAATGTGCCCAGCGCTGCTCGAAGCACCGAGTATGCACTAATTCATCCAAACTGCACAGCCACCATCTGAGCTAGATAATTCTATTGGTTGGGCTTTTCTGATAATGCAGCTAAGGCTCAGAGACGTTGAGTAACTTGCCCAAAGTCACACAGCCAGCAAGGGGCATACAAGGATTCAAACCCCAGCTATCTGTCTCCAGAACCCCCACTCCAAGGCTCTCCCTCTACTGCCTCTGTGGACCCAAACCTCTTCCCCACTGATCCCTGATTCCTATGGGTGCCTGTGATAGTGACCCCTCAGGTAGAAATAAATGCTGATCTCAACCAGGATTGTCTGACCAAGAGACGAGCAGCAACACTACGGCCAGGAGAGGATGCTCAGCCCTCTAGTTGCCTCGAAAGGAACAAGAAAAGGAAGGGGGCAAGCAGGCTGGGGACTGCCGGGATGGGGCAGTGCGGGCAGTGAACGTGCAGGTCTAGAAGAGCCTCCGGGGACATGGGATCTGATGGCACCCCCACACATAAAGAGCATGTGCCATCCATCAGCTCATGTCCAGGAGTCTGTCTTAGAGAGAGTGCCCATGTGGACAAAGAGGCACGGACATAGGGCTTTCCCTGCAGCCCTGTTAGAAACAGAAGGACCTGGGCCACAGCCCAGAGGTCCATCAGGAGCGCAGGCCCCACAGCCGGTGGCCCGGCCACACTGTGGCCAACTCTGCAGTGATGAAAAAGCCTGACGCAGAGCTGCCGCGCCGACGGGCTCCGCCAGGATCCCACTGGGCAGCGGACAAAGGGCGCGGGAGGGCAGCGTGCGCGCAGGGTACCGGGGCTGCCTGTGCGCGGCCAGGGAGGGGCAGGAAGGGGCCACAAGCCACTGGCCGGACACAATTTTAACTCTTTGCTGGACGCCCTTTTAGAACCTCTTTCACTGAATCAATAGTTGTTTTATGGGAACAAAAAAACAAAGAACAGCATGCATCTCAGTGCCCAGCGCACGGAGGGGGCTTAGCCAACATTGACAAAGGCATTTTGAGCCCCTGGGTCTGCTGAGTGCTGGGATAGAGCTGGGAAGAGGACAATCGGGGGTTCCTCCCCTGGGCTGTGGCCTTGAGTGCCCAATTGACAGTGGTCTCCATGGACGTGGTGGGACAGTGGGGGGAAAGCCATGTGAGGGGGTAGTGGGAGTCTGAAGGCCAAAGTCTTACAGAGGATTTATCAAGTGCTTACAGTGGGCCAGGCACAGTTCTAAGTGTGAACTCTTCCATTATCATCCCCATTTTGCAGATGGAGGAATGGAAGCCCAGGGAGGGACCCATGAGCTGCCCACCCCACGCTCCTCTCACACCCCTTCCCGCCGGGCCTGAGCTCTGGACCAGGAGCCTGAAGCCCGGCTTGTGAACCACTCTGGCCTCTGCTCTCTTGTCTCTAAGTCCTGTTCAGTCTTGGATGAGGGCAGCCAGCAGCCAAGGGCTGTGCAGCCAAGAAGCCTGGGAGCGATTAGGGCCTAGCCACATTTTTTGGACGCCTTCTGCATTTTAATCAAGTGGGGCATCAAGAGACCAGGTTGCTGCTCTCCAGTGGCTGAGGCAGGATGGAGGGAGAGAAAGAACATCTTCTCTGGAGAGGTGAGGGAAGAAGTGGGAGGATGGGACAGAAGCCAGGGTGGGGCAGGGAAGCACGAAGAATGTGGGGAAGGCTGGTCCCTTGGACTCCGATGAAGACCAGGGGTGGCAGCTGGCTTTGGGGCTCATCTCCGTGTCCTCCCTAGCTCCTTCCTGCCCCCTTCCTGCTCTCTCTAGGCTCTCAAAAAATTCTACCTGAGTAGTCATTCAGGCCTCAGGGATGATTTCTGGTCCTGTCTTCTCCTCCTGCGGGAAACCATCTTTTTCAAGGGAGTAAAGCTTGGGTCCCTGCTGAGGGGGGCCGGGCCAGGAAAGCTGCAAGGGGGAGAAGGGGTGGGTCCATCCACAAGAGGGACAGCAAGCCCTGTCCGCACCCCTGCTCCAGGCAGATGAGGTCGGTGAACTCTGTCCCTCACGATGGCCGAGGGGGAGAGGTTTAGGCAACAAGCAGGCCACACTGAAAGCCAGAAGGAGCCTCAGAACAGATCTGCTTTAATGCTAACAGGAACAATAACAAAAGCAGTAGAATGGTAAAATAATAGGAATAATAGGAATTCCTAGCCGTTATGAGCACCCTGGCCATTGTACCCTTACTCCTCACCATAGTCCCGGGGACTGGACCATCCTCATTGTGCAGATGTGGAAACTGAGGCACAAGGAGGTTAAGTAGCTTGCCCAAGGACAGAGAGCTGGGAGACAGTGGAACCTGACCAGCCCCCTCCTCAAACAGAGGGGAAGAGGGAGGCCCAGAGAAGGGCAGTGACCAGCCCCAGGTCACAGAGCAAATTAGATGCAGGGCAGGGGCTGTGAGGGCCCTTTCTCTCAGCACTGTCTGTCCCTTCCTTCTGTCCCACGTCAAGCTCTCCAGGAGGGCAGGAGTGTGCCCCCGTCATTCCAAGGGCCTGTGGATCCAAGCCTGGGCCTCATTTTCCCGAGGCATACAGCTTCCACTGTGCCAAGGAAAACAGAAGGGCAAGACAAGTCAAGTGGAGCAGGGGAGGTAAATTTGGGCTGAGACCCCCGTCCTCTCTCCTCCTTTCGATCCTCCCTCCCTGCACCCTCAGAGCTGGCACCCGGATGAATCCCTGTAAGGAAGTCCTCTGCCCCTCCCACCACTGCCCACCCAATCTTGTCCTTTGTTCCATCCCCGTCTCCTCCGCAGCCTCCTCACGCCCCTCCCCCTCTACTCACTCCACTCCAGCCACCCTGCCCTCCTCTGTTCCCTGAGCACAAGCTCATTCCAGCCTCAGGGCTTTTGTACTCACACTTTGCACATGCTGTTCCCTCTGCCAGGAACACCTTTCCCCAAATCTTCATGTGGCTCCCTCCTTTCCCTCTCAGCTCCGTGGTTGGGGCGGGCGGGGGGTTCCTCTGACATCCAAGTTCACGGCACCATGTCTTCCCCTGGCCCACCCGCGGCTTCCTGACTTGCTGTCTTCATGTTACTGGTCCTCATCTGAACTCCTCTTATTTATTTGCCTATGTGTTTATTGCCTGTTTTCCCCACAAGAATATCAGCATCACGAGGTCGGGGATTTCCATCTGTTTTGTCTGCTGCTGTGTCCTCAGCCCCACGAGTAATGCCCGGCACATAGTGGAATGAAGGCCCAGCCCAGAAAAGGGTAAAGGAGGCTAATGTCAGGGAAATGCTGCTCCTCCAAAGATTCCACCCTTTGGAAAGCAACCTCAGACACCTTATGGCGCTCTTCTGTACAATGGAGCTGATACCGGCAGGGCCTTCCTTGCTGGGTCATCGGGAGGATTCCGTGAGAGAGACCAGGCTCTGCAGCAATCAGCCCAGTGCCTGGCAAGTGGTAAGTGCTCTCGAAGTGGCAGCAACTCCCATTATTTTATTGTTGTTCTTTGACTCTTACCCTGACTCACTCAAGGCTTGATGTCACGGCTGCGATCTGGCGGCCCAGGGACGAGGGCTCAAGGAGACGGGCCATCCATCACCCATCCTGTGACCCTTTACAGGCCACCCTCGGGCAGCAGATAAGTTAGGGCAACGTTAGTAAGCCCAAAAGGTGAATGCACCAAACACCATAGAGGTTTATTTCTCATGCACCAAAAGTCCAACACGGGGGCACCCAGTGAGTAAGCAGCTTTCCCGAGCAATGATCCCAAGACCCAAGCTCCTTCCATCCCATAGCCCCGCCATCTTGTACTGTGGCTCCGAGGTCTCCAGGCCTGTGTGCATCAAGCCCGGGGAAGGGGAAGGTGTGGCCTGCAATGGAACTCAGTCACGTGACCACTCCTACGTGCAAGGCAGGCTGCGGAATGTGCTCTAGCCGTGTGCTTGGGTTTGCTCACCACTGGGTGTTTCGTGCTTCAGGTGGCAGCAGATTTTCTACCTGGGATCCTGGGATCATCCGGGAAGGGTTTGCAGGGAAAGCGCCCTTGGCATCGCTTCTGGCCACAGGGCCACGGTGGGTCAGACACTTGGTCCACTCTTCTGTCCTTCCCCATGGAGGGTCCTTCTGCCCCCCAAAGCCCCTGTGTTAGAGATGCAGGTGCAGAGAAGGAAGATAATAGTCTGAATCTACCCACCTGCTGACGTGACAGAGGTGGGTTTGAACTCGAACCTGTCTGGAGCCAAAGTCCTGCAGGAGGAGAGAGGACTGAGAATGGGAGAGGTGTGCCTTCCTCTTCTTTCAGGGTAGCAAGGATGGAGGTGTGATAGGATGTATTCAGGCAAGGTCGTGGCCTGGTCCTGGGCACAGAAAGGGCACTGTGCCCATTGCTTTTAATGCAGTCTTTGTGGCTTGTCCTTTATCCCCAGGAAGATCACCTAGCTGGATTGCTCCCCCATCCTCCCCTCCACCTCCCCAGTGAAAAGCCTGGAAGATGAACAAGCCCCGTGTTGCAGGAAATGGTAGAAGAAATCTTGGGCCAAGAGCAAAGTGTCTGTTGTCTCCACGGATCCTGGGGTGGAGGGAGTTTAGCCACCATGTCCTCCTCTGCTGGCAGACCCCCCCTTTTCCCTGAGGAGCCATCCCTGCCCACGCCCAGCCTATGCGGCGAGGGTGCTGGCCGGAGTGGTCGTCGGCATATCCCATCCCTGCTGGCCACCATGGTTGGCTCAGCAGCAGGAACAGGACGCCATCGAAGCCAATGGGGCACCTCCCCAAGGATTTTATGGGGACTTGACAGAGACATGTAGCAGCAGGAATGCTTTTAGCTACAAGTAACAGAGAATTTGATGCCTTGGCTTAAACAATAGAGGTTTATTTTTCTCTCTTAGGAAGAAGTCCGAAGGTGGAAGTCCAGCAGCTTAGCCATGTCAAGGATAATGTGATTTTCTGCCCCACCCCCCATGGTTGTAGGATGCGCCATGCTCCAACATCACGCTTGTGTTCAAGACAAGACTAAGTGGGGAGGGGCAGCTCCGGCCACAGCTGCCCCTGTTACAGGAGCAACAAAACTCTCTTCCTGCCGGCTAACTCTAGCTTGTCTCATCAGCTAGCACTGTATCATGTGCCCCCCACTTCAGCTGTAGAAGAGGCTAGAAAGTTCAGTATTTGGCTATTCAGCCTCCATCGTGGGAGGTGGCTGATGGGAATGGACTCTGGATTAGCCAACTCCAAGGTCTGCAATGAGACATTCTTTTTCCCGCAAGACTTGGTTCTCTGGGGCTGTGGGGAGGGGTGGGGAGGGCAGGCATTGAAGGCAGCCATCTTGCCACCATGACTTGAGAGGTCATCTGGGAATGGAGCTAGGTCTAGTGATGTTGTTTGCAATACTAGATCCAGCCGTGCCTGAAGGCTGCTATTCCTTGATATAGCTATTACATGAATAAATAATAATTATAACTTATTACATTTATATTTTAAATTTTTACATAAATGTAAAATGTTAAATATAAATATATATTTTATAAAATACTTTATGAAGTGGTTTATATACAAAATGTCTATATTTTATATAAAACGATATATATAGTTTTTTGTTTGAGCCCCCTTAGGCTGGACTTAACTTCTTTCTCTTGAGCAAGAGGGGCCTTGCTCGTAGAGGAAATAGGAAGGGCAGAGTATTTAGTATCAGGCCACCCAGTTTCCATCCGGGTGCTGTCATGAATTTGACTTTTGGCCAAGTAATTTCACGTTATGATTAATCTGCAAAATGGGCTGTTGTGAAGACTGAGCCAGGCGTGACATGCGAAAGGTCCTGTCACGGAGCAGGCTCTCAGCACACAGTAACTGCCTCCCTCCTTCCTTCCACTCACTCATATGAAGCTTGCAGAAGCTGGAGATGGATTCCCCGGCTACGTTTTGCTATGGCATTTGTCAAAATCCCTCTTTCCCCTAGACAAAGTGCTCTTTGGGGCCAAGGACTACTTCTGATTTATTTCCATATCCACAGCCCATAGACCACAGGTGCTCAGGAAACATTCGAGTTAAGAGCATACAGTATTTCATTCATCCATTTAACAGAATTTATTGAGCACCTACTGTATGCCAGGTGTGTGGTAGGTCATGGAGACACAGAAGTGAATGGCATAGGGACGGTCTTTCTCTTCAGGGGCTCATGATCTCCTGGGAGAGACAGAGAGCAAACAGACAAATACATTTAAAGCACAATGTCAGATAGTAAAAGTGCCATGAAGAAACCACAGTGGGGAAGGGATAGAGTTTGTTTTATAGGGTGCCCACAGAAGACCTCTCTGAGGACAGATATTTGAGCCTAGCTAGAATGCTAAGTTGTCCACGGGGGGAACAGTGATCCAGACGGAGGGAACAGCAAATACAGAGAACCCCCCCTAGGTTGGCCTTATGTGACCTATGCATGGGGAATGCCTAAGTAAATGAATGAACCTAATACAGCAACTCCTAGGCCAGGAACATTCCTCTCACACCAATGTGAAATGAAAAAAATACCCCACTGAGGAAAACAGGCCAATTTGAGATTTTCTGTCCATAGAACTTCATCTTGCTGCCAACCCCTCTGAGAATGTTTCTGCCAAGGAGATGATATCTGGGGGGAATAATGTGTCTGCCCTCCAGAATTTCCAGGCCTGGCCTTGCTTCTACCTGCCCCATCAGCCCCACTGTGCGCCAGGCCTTGGGCTTTGGCTTCCCATCCACTTACTCATTCATCCCCCCATAGCCCCTATGAGGTAGGGACAATTATCTCATCTTCCAAATGCAGATGTTGAGCTCAAGAGGGTGAAGTGGCTGGCCCAGGATCTCTCAGTGCGAAGGAGGAATGAGTCCAGAGCCCAGTGAGCCCAGCGCCCTCCCGCGGCCAGGGTGTGCAGGAGCGCAACCCTCGGGGGCTCAGAGTCTGCTCGGTGCGTCTTCAATGCCCCAGCTGTGGTACCTGGAACCCATGCCTTAGTTTTGCTGAAACTCAGTTGTCCTAACGTGGCGCCACGACACCCTGTTGCTTGTGTGATCTCCCCGGCCTTGGCCAGGGGAAGTCCTTGCTGGACGGTCCTCGTAGCCACAATGGTAAGAAAAACCACAATCTATGTCCCGGATTAAGCCCTTGCTCTCATGCTAGGGATGGTGTATGTTGATCTGGTGTCATCCCCAGCAACTACGTGAAGTAGGTAGATGCCATATTAAACCCATTTTCCAGGTGAGGACACTGAGACTCAGAGTGGCTAGATCCATCTAACTCCAGAGTCTGTTTTCTTAACCTCTCTAGCTCCCTGCTGGTGCTGTTATTCTTGTTAATGCTGACATTACTTCTCCTTATCGGCAGCAACGTCACCCCCAGCGATTATTGGCAGTGTGTCCAATGCCGGAAGAGGAACAGCACGGATGGGGGGCGGGTGCTGCCGAGTGGGGGTCAGGAATGGCCTCCTGAAGGAGGATGGGGGCTTGAAGGATGGGAAATGCCCCTGCTCACATACCTCCGGGTCAGCTACAGCCCCCGGCCCCTCGGCCTCTCCACACTGCCGCCCCCAGCCACCACCCCCCCCCCTCACAGAGGCAGCAGCTCCATGGGGACAATGGACTTGTGGAAAGAAGGTTTTCAGCCAAGGACAGGGGCCAAGTTCACCTGAGCTGGAGGTAGGAAGCTCTGTGTCAGGAAATACGACATGCCTTTGGGCTTGAGGAGGGCCTCAAACAAAAGGGATTTGAATGGGCTGTTCCAAGGCCCGGACAGGTTTGGGGGGGAAGTGTCATGTTACAGTGAGGAGTGATGGGGGAGACCAGGGTCTAGGACAGAGAGGTAGGGTGGGGGTCCCCTATGGCCAAGATGACCAAACACTTGGAGCTTCCAGTCCAGGCATCTCATCTCCTCCTCCAGGGCTAGGGCCATGGGGGGGATGGCAATTCAATTCGTTCAATTCATGCAGGCGAGCAGACCAAGTGCTCCTTCTTCACGGCTCCTTCCCTACTCCGGGCCTGGGCTACGCCCTCTGCTGGAAGCTGCCTCCTGACCTTGTGCCTGAGTAACTCGACACCACCACACATACATACGTTTTGTCGAAGTTCAATGGATCAGTCTTGTCTTTTATGATTTGTTTTTGTGTCCTATCTAAGAAATCTTGGCTGAAGTGGTTTTTTAAGTTAACAGTGCATCATAAACCTCTTTCTCCTACAACTTCATTTTTAATAGCTCCTTGGTGTTCTAGCCCATGAACTTGCTACAGTTTCCCCTTCCCCTTCTGGAAGAGGCGTCCAGGCAGAGGGCCACCAAATCTTCAAGGCTGGACCTGTGGGGCCTCCTTTCGGTCTCTGTCCAAGGGCCACCTCCTCAGTGAAGCCAAACACACACCCACTTAGTCATCCTGCTCAGTGTTTACCCCTCTAGTCTGCCAGCTATGTGACTGCCAGGGCTGTGTGGTTCAGTGGGCTTCCCCAGCGCCTAGAGGGAAGTGCCGGGCATGTGGCAGGCGCGCAGTAAGGACCATAAATAGGTAAACCATAAGTAATAAAGATGAACGAGTGGATTCTGTATGCTGAGCACTGAGCACGCGCCTGGCGCACGGGAAGTGTCACTAAACAGACACAGGGGTGCCTGGACTGAAAGAGGCTGCCATCACTGATGGTTGTATCAGCCAGGTATGTCAGGGTATTCATTTCCTGGGGCCGCCATAACCGAGTCCAGCTGACTAGGTGGCTGAAAACCACAGACATGGGTTCGCTCACAGCTCCGGAGGTGAGGTCATGTTCCCTCTGAGACTCTGGGTAGAATGCTCCCTTGCCTCTTGCTGGCTTCTGGTGATCTCCCCCAATCCTTGCAGTTCCTTGGCTTGTGGCTGCATCTCTCCAGTCCCTGCCTCTGTCCTCACATGGCATTCTGCCCTCATATCCTCACACCATCTTCTTATATGGACAACAGGCCTATTGGATTAAGGGCAAACCTACTCCAGTATGACCTCATCTTTTTTTTTTTTTTTAAGATTTTGTTTATTTATTTGACAGAGAGAGACACAGCAAGAGAGGGAACACAAGCAGGGAGAGTGGGAGAGGGAGAAGCAGGCTTCCCGCTGGGCAGGGAGCCCCATGCGGGGCTTGATCCCAGGACCCTGGGATCATGACCTGAGCCGAAGGCAGACGCTTAACCGACTGAGCCACTCAGGCGCCCCCAGTATGACCTCATCTTAACTAATTACCCATTTCCCCAAATAAGGCCACATTCTGGGGGTTAGGATTTCAACATATATTTGGGGGGGAACAGAGTTCAACCCAAAATGGGCTAGGCTGCCATGACAAACAACACAACACAAGAAAGAATGTTTTTCTTTCTCATGCTTCTAGTCCAATGGAGATCATTAGGTGAGCTGATTGAAACCTCACAAGATTTCGACCATTTTAATGCGGCTGCTATCTTAACACGAGGCTCCTGGTTCTCTGCAGTCAGGGAAGGAAGCACAGAGCATCACGTTTCTTAAAAGTTACCATTCACTGGTTAAAATTAACAAGTCAGGAAACGACAGATGTTGGCGGGGATGTGGAGAAAGGGGAACCCTCTTACACTGTTGGTGGGAATGCAAGCTGGTGCAGCCACTCTGGAAAACAGTATGGAGGTTCCTCAAAAAGTTGAAAATAGAGCTACCCTACAATCCAGCAATTGCACTACTGGGTATTTACCCCAAAGACACAAATGTAGGGACCCGAAGGAGTACGTGTGCCCCGATGTTTATAGCAGCAATGTCCACAATAACCAAACTGTGGAATGCCCTTCAACAGATGAATGGATGAAGAAGATGTGGTATATATATACAATGGAATATTATGCAGCCATCAAAAGGAATGAGATCTTGCCATTTGCAATGACATGGATGGAACTGTTATGCTGAGCGAAATAAGTCAATCAGAGAAAGACATGTATCATATGACCTCACTGATATGAGGAATTCTTAATCTCAGGAAACAAACTGAGGGTTGCTGGAGTGGGGGGTGCTGGGAGGGATGAGGTGGCTGGGTGATAGACATTGGGGAGGGTATGTGCTATGGTGAGCGCTGTGAATTGTGCAAGACTGTTGAATCACAGATCTGTACCTCTGAAACAAATAATACAGTATATGTTTAAAAAAAGAAGAAGAAGAAGAAGAAGAAGAAGAAGATAGCAGCAGGGGAAGAATGAAGGGGGGGAAATCGGAGGGGTAGATGAACCATGAGAGATGATGGACTCTGAAAAACAAACTGAGAGTTCTAGAGGGGAGGCTGGTGGGGGGATGGGTTAGCCTGATGATGGGTATTAAAGAGGGCACGTTCTGCATGGAGTACTGGGTACTATACACAAACAATGAATCATGGAACACTACATCAAAAACTAATGACGTAATGTATGGTGATTAACATAACACAATAAAAAAATATGTTACTTAAAAAAAAAAGTTACCATTCACATTCAGTGGTCAAAACAAGTCACGTGGCCATGCCTGACTTCAAGAGAGTGTCTCAAAGGATAGGACACCTGGAAATCCAGCACTAGAGATGTTCCTACAAATGCCATTAAATACTGCAGTCTACACGATTACATTTACGTTTAAATATTGGTACTGCCCAGAAAACCTGGAAGAATGAGTCCGTTTGAGATAAGGAAGAGCAGGAGGGAAAACCAAGGGGAGATAAGGTGGGTCACAAGTCACGTCTCAGCCCACCAGGAAGTGAAAGAGGATCCCCTGGATATTGAGTCCTGTCCTGTGATACTGACAAATGCCATCTCATTCCATCTTCGCGATGACTTTGAGGGATAAATAGCCCAATGTTCACAGCAATTAGCTGAGTGAAGGAAAGAGCTGATGGAGCTATTATCACCATAAGTTTTGTCTAACAAACCGTTCTCGAACTTCAGTGGCTTCCAACAGCAAACATGTATCATTCCCCATGTTTCTGCGGGTCAACTGGACGATTCTTCTCGTCTGGGCCGGGTGGTCTAGGATGGCCTCACCACCGACCTGGGGTTGGTCCAACGTCAGCTGGGGGGACAGGATGACACGACCACAGGTGTCTCAAGCAGGCTAGCAAGGCTTATTCCCACCCTGGTCCCACTGTCCCGGGTGAGCAAGAGAGCAAGCCCCAGCGCACAGCCCCTTTCGAGCTTCCGGAGCCTCACATTTGAAACTGTTTCATTGGCCAGAGCAAGTCACATGGGCAAACCCAGATTCGCGGGATGGAGAAATAGACTCCGCCTCTTGGTGGGAGGAGCTGGGAAGTCACACTGCAATGGAGCATGCTCACAGGCATGGGAGGACTCTGTGGTCAGTCTTGCAGTCTACCATGAAAACAAAGCTCAGTGTCCAGCAACGGGGAATCAGTTAAGAAAATTCTGGCAGCGCCCCAGCAGAGGCTTTTGCCACCATTAAGCATGCGCTTATAGAAGAAATGTCTGCTGAGGACAGTAGTTCATGATATATTGTTAAATAGGAAAATACTTAAATACGGGTACTATTTCACAGCCGTCGGATTCCACAGAGTAAAGCCTGTGATACCAACGGATAGCAAGAATGTGGCGCAAAGAAGCCCTCATGCCCCACGGGCGGAAGGTAACCAGGCGCAGCAACCGCTGGGAAGCACAATTTGGCAATCTATTCGTGGGCACAAGGGCTCGTGGGTAAGACAGCCACAGGAGGCTCATTTGAAGTGAGAGAAGAACTGAATCAACCCAAATGTCCATCTACTAAGGGCTGGGCAAATAGAGTCATATAATTATAGGTTGCAGTGCTGCACAACAATGACAAGAAAGTGACCTAGACACAGGATCTATATGGGTCGTTTGGGTAGAGCTGGAAAATGTACTCCACGGTTCTGTGCGCACGCAGAACAGTGTTTACACCTTAATAGCATGTATTTGAATTTTGAAGGCACAAAAATAGTATACATTATTTATGGATACATGTATATGGACCTATGGGTGGGAAGGGCGAGTAAATGAGACTGGGAAGCAGGATGGGAGAGATGCCACCTTAATGTGCAATAATATTTTATTTCTTTAAAAACTCCCGAACAAATATGCAAAATGCTGGCATGTGCCCATTTAGAGTGATGGGTATTTAGGGTCATATCATATGATCTTGTGCACATTTCTGATTTCTTTTTTCAAAAGGTAAATCCAAAAATAAGTAAAATACAATAAAAAACAATTTAGAGAATATTTCAGTGTGTGCGTGTGTGTGTGTGTGTGTGTGTGTGTGTGTGCTAGAAAACCCACCCCCAAAATACATGCATCTATACACAGAGGGAAATGATTGGGGAGGATACTCCAAAATGTGAGCAATGGTCTTTGCCTCCGGCTGGTGACAATTCAAGCTCTGTTTATTTTTCCCTCATGCTAACATGCATTTTCTGACTTTTCTATGAAGGACATGCTGTGCTTGTCTAAGAAAAACAAACAAAATATATAGGGCCATGTTGGTTCTCTGGGTCACAGGCTCTTCTGGACCTCCGTGGGGTCCCAGGTTCAAAAATAGATCTGCCCTCCGACCTAGCAGGCTCATTCTTCACATCCTGGAGTAAGTGCCAGACCCGGGCTCAGAGGCCGGCTCAGAGGCGGCCGAGCTCCCCGGGCCTGAGAAAGGATGGGCAGGCTAGTGGCCCAGGCTGAGCAGCCCAGCCAAGAGGGTGCATGTCCTCCCCCCTGGACCCCTTAGCCTCTGGGGCGGCAGAGCCAGGACACTGCCCCTGTTCAGAGGGGAAACTGAGGCCAGGGTGGTTGCTCCAGGGAGAGACAAGTGTAGCTAACTGCAGAGGCAGCTGTAAGGGAGCCCATCTTGCTAGGACCGCGTGATGCGGATACACCCAGTGACTTTGGACAAATCCCGGAGCACTTCTGGGTCAATTTCTCTGGCAGCCCCGATGGAAATAATCCACTTCCTCCTGCACCTTTCACTATCAGGGGTCTAAAGGACATTTTCATGCCAAGAGAAGCTGGATCTGTCCAATAATAGCAAGGGTAATAACACTACCGACTCTTGAGCACCTACGTGCTAAATTCTTTAAATGACATTTTCCCATCCTACCGTCTTGTGGTCTACTGTGTTTTCAAACAATGGCCCCAGCGATCTCTCCTACCCCACATGCTCTTCTGAAACCTTACCACTCCCCACCTAGAGGCAGCCTCTTCCCACTCCCCTTGAACTTGGGTGGGGCTTTGTTACTGCCTCTCGGAATAGCATGCAGAAGACTGACCCTGAGTGATTTGTGAGGCTCGGCCATAAAAGGTCATTTGCCTTCTGCCTGATTCCCAGAGATGCTGGCCCTGGGAACCCAGCCCCCAGGCCGTGAGGATGCCCCCTTGTAGCTATTCTCGCTGACGGCCCCCTCTGAGTCACAGATATGAATGGATGAGCTTTCAGATGATTCCAGGCCTTCAAGCTTTGGGGACGGGTCCTGCTGCTCTACGTGCAACCCTCGGTTATCACCCTGGGTGCTGAAATGCAGGGAGCTGAAAAGGAAGGGGGCTGGGAGAAGTGCTAGGTGGTGAAGATAAAGCCCAGAGTGGGAGACTCAGGCTTGTGGGTTCATCTTCTTTGGATCCAAATACTCAAGGAGC
Source organism: Neomonachus schauinslandi (assembly GCF_002201575.2). NCBI lineage: Eukaryota > Metazoa > Chordata > Mammalia > Carnivora > Phocidae > Neomonachus > Neomonachus schauinslandi. The sequence continues at coordinate 112,465,762 of NC_058412.1, read as the reverse complement.
CCCAAACTGGCACGTGATTCTCCGGGAATTATCTTGTTTCCCCTGCCTCTGTTCCCAGGAGCAGGAAGATCAGTGCTTCCAAGAAAATAGATTCCAGTGTGCGACTTTTGGCAAGTTGCCTCCCCCTCTGGGTGTGTTTTCTCACAAGCTAAACGGGAGGTAAGGACCCATGGCATCCCTGGTGATGCCAAGGCTCCACTCGCTCGGGGTGGCAGTGGCAGTGGGGGGAGCCAGTTCATTTGGTGAGTGGGCAGGATGGGGAGGTGCTTTGCACCCTCAATACCCATCTCCCTCTGGTCACTCTACCCAGGTTTCCTTGAGAACCACCCTACCCTTCCCTCAATCCCTCTCGGTCCCATGAGGTTGACCCTACTCCAGGGCTCCAGGGCTGGGCACATGGCCCAGCCTGACCAGTCAGAGTACCCATCCCTCTGGCTACAGTATTTGGTTCAGGAATGTCCGTGTGACCCAAGCCGGAACTTTCCCAAGAACCATCAGGAAAGGGGCACTCTGTTTCAGGAGGGGTTGCTAAGTTGATAGATTGGAATTGTTGCCACCAGTGGTGGGGGTAATGGTGGTGGGAACTATCAAAGATTTAAGCCAACAGGAAAACAGGGGCCCAGAGCTGAGGGAAAAGAAGATTCCGGATATCATTTAAACATCTGGATCCAGCTATGCCTGAAGCTAGAAACCCCTACACTTTTCAGTTACATCGACCAACAAGTTCTCTTTTTGCCTAAGCCATTTGAGCAAAATCCAAATTCTCCAGGTGGATATAAGTATTTTCTCCATGTTCTGGCTCCATGGCCACAACAGGCTAGCAGAGGGAAAATAAACTGGGTGGGGGGGTGTTTTACATGTTTGGAGGCAAGACCCAAATAGAAAGACCCTAGACTTCCTACTGCCCCTGCCCTAGAAAGAGTGACTTCCTCAATCTCTACTTTGGGACTACAGCTCCAGCCCCAACCTGATAGTGGTGACTACTCATTCAACAAACACTGGTGAGAACCCACTAATGAGCCTGACCCAAGGACAGGCCACAGACACAGAAATGGAAAGGTGGTCAATGCCCTGGAAGGGTTTTCAGATTAGACAAAGTCTGCAAACAAGACTTTATAATGCAGGGTGATGCTTTGGTGGGGGACACACAGCCAAGGAGCATTGGGATCCCAGAGGTAGAGGGCCTATTCCCACTAAAGCAGGGAGGCAATGTGGGAAGGCTTCTTGGAGGAGGTGATGCCCGAGGTAAGACCCAAAAGACAGGTAGAAGGAAGCCAGGGAATACAGGTGGAAAGGATTTGTCCAAGCAGAGGTAACTGCAAGAGCAAAGGCCCAGAGGCTGGAGAGAGCAGAGAGGGTGCTGGAAAGGAAAACCAACTCCTCATCACGAGGTGCAAAGTCTTAAGGAAAGAGCGATGAGGCTGGAGGCCAAATCCTACAGGGATTTGTAAACCACTAAAAAGTCTGGCGTTTGAAACTGAAGAGTTTAAGCAAAGAGGTCAGGGTCTGGATTTGTGTCTTGGAAAAATCGCTCTGGCTGCAGCAGCAAAGATGATTTAACAAGAGTTCAGTTCTGAGGCTCTTGTTCTCCCCTCGGCAAGAGATGAATTAGCCTGGCCTGGGGGGGGGACGGGGGGGGGGGGGGGGGAATGATGACAGTATTGGGCTGTCATTTATTGAGCACTTAGGATGTGCCAGGCTCTGTGTTAAGCCTTTTATAGCAATCAGCTTTTTCATCCTTTGAACAACCCTATCAGGTTATCACTAACATCAGCCCCGTTCGACAGAGGTGGAAACTGAGTTCCAGGCAGATGAAGCATACATCTGGAGGATAGAGAGCCAGAACACCCACCACCCCCCCCAACCAGACAGGCTGGCTCTGGCATGTCCAGAATAGCGAAGAGGGGGTAGGGGGAGAAAGAGTTACAGGAACTCCCTGGAAGAACAGGTCTGATTGGGGGGGCGGGGCTCGGGGAGGCTCCTGACTCCCAGGCAGGAGCAGCTACATAATTTGAGGGGCCCAGTGCAAAATGAAAGTGCCGGACCCTTTGTTCAGAATTGACTAAGAATCTCCAGACAGTGACAGCAGAGCCCTACACCTGTGTGCGGCCCTTTGAAGCGCGGCGAATGTGTGAATGCAGGGGTCCCAACCCCGCTCCCGGGTTTCTGTCCCAGGTGCCTGGAGAAGGTTGGGCAGTAAGCAGAGACGGAAGAATCCAGAAGTTTGCTTAGGGCAGTGAGGGAATAGAAAATGGGGAGTTCTGTTTGAGACCTTGAAGTTCATGTCCAGGAGGATGGCTCTGGGTCTGGCGCTCAGATGTGAGGTCGGGGCCACAAGTCCCCGCGCAGAGCACCAGGTACAAAGTTCAGTGTTGCCTTTGGCACCAGCATACGCACTCCCTGAGCTTGCCAACTGACCCCAGATGATGTCTCTCAGGTTCCTTTTCTGGGGCCTGCCGCCAGACCCTCCTACCTGCTACCAGCTGCCGCTCATGGGAATGGCTGGTTCCCATTTCCCTGAGGGCTGGGAGGTTACTTTACAAACCCTCTGCCTCCTGACTAGATTTTGCCCTAACTACCTTGGACACTGGCCTTGAGGACCTGTGTTTAAAGATCCTCAGCAGCCTGACAATTGGTAAACTTCCCCTAGAGCTCACCTCTCCTGGAGGCGTGGGTAGAGTCTGTTTGACGCTCTCTTACTGAGGATGAGGGATCAGCAGCCCAAGGCCATCAGCCATCTGCCCAAGGCCATTACCATGTCTGTGTCAACTGGGCTTGCTCTGTTGGTGTCGCCCCACAGAGGCTCCGTGGTGACCCCGCCTCCTGCTTCACAGCAGCCCAACTGGCAGAGCCTGGCTCAAGCACTGCATTCACTCACTCCTTCACTCACTCATTCATTCACTCACTCATTCACTCGTTCGCTCATTCACTCGTTCACTCACTCATTCATTCATTCACTCACTCACTCATTCATTCATTCACTCACTCATTCACTCACCCCTTTCACTCATTCATTCATTCACTCACTCATTCATTCATTCGCTCATTCACTCATTCACTCACTCATTCACTCATCCGCTCTTTCACTCATTCGCTCATTCACTCGTTCACTCATTCATTCATTCACTCATTCATTCATTTGGCAGATATTGAGAACATGCTACATATCAAAGGCTGGGGCCAAATAAAAAAGGTGAGTAATTACGTAAGTAATTCACCTCTTAGCACCTTTAGAAGGGTTATGATAAAGGGTGAGACTGTGAGAGGAGTTTCTGATTTACCACGTAAACAGGGCTCAGGGCCCGGGCTGAGCATGCGTCAATTTCCCTGCCTGTACCAATTCCCAGAGATGGCTATGTCAATGCGCCTCCCGTCCTGTGTGCTCTTCTTGGGACAATGACCTCCATCGAAAGGTGGGCTCTACATTCCCTGCCTTGAACTGGGCAGACCCTGACCAATAGACGGTGGCAAAGTCCCAAGCCTAGGTCATGAAGTACTATGTAACTTCCACCTGGCTCTCCGGGGACAAGTGCCTTTGTAGCCCCGAGTGGCCATGTAAAAGCCTGAAGCCACCATGCTGGGAGACACCCCTGAGGAGACCACGAGGGAGCTGGGGCGGGAGGTGGAAACCCGAGGTGCCAACAGGTGATGGAAGAAGCCTTCGGGATGACCCTCACTCAGCCACCATCCAACTGCAACCTCAATGATGGCCTGGCTGAGCTGCTCCCGAATTCCTGACCCACAGAAACCCTAAGAGATAAGAAATGGTTATTTTTGTTTTAAGCCACTAAGTGTTGGGGTAATTGGTTGACAGCCACGGTAACGGGAACACTGTTGAAAGGTGGGGGTGGGCGGACAGCAGTGCTCTGCACAGAACAAGCAGCATGTGCAAAGGCCCTGAGGTGAGAAAGAGGTGCTGAAATAAAGGTGCAGAGGCTGCCAGGGTCATCTCCCAAGCTTTCCAGAACTCTTCTTTTGGTCCTACCCACATTTCTCCAGTGAACAGGTATTCCTGTTTCCTCTTCTGTACAGAGAGCCTTTCACGTAATAATGGGACCTTGGGAAGAAAATTACATTCATTTTTTCGGTCAGTAAGATTAAATGCGTGGCCTGGGTATGTATGTGGGGGGGGGGGGTAGCTCCACTGCTCCCTGAGGTGGTGTAGATGCTCCCTGCAGTGCACAGAGGAGGGGATTGATCTGGGGCAGGGGGGAGCTCGTGGAGGCTGGGTTCCTGCACTGCCCTGAGGGATAAGCGGGAGGAAGTGAGATGGGCTCCAGACCCACCTGGCAGCAGAGACTGCCCTCCTGCCCCAGCTCCAGGTCAAGCATCTCCAGGCTGTGTGACTTTGGGCAAATCACCCTCCTGCTCTGGGTTTAGGTTTCTCCTCTGTAGAATGGGAACAATGATGACACTGACCTTTTTGGGCTTATACCTTATGGCTCAACCAATACAATCCTCATGACAGTCGCCCCTTACTCTGGGCTCATCTGTGTCAGGCACCAGGATAGACTCCTGACCTGCACTCACACACTTCTTCTTCACAAGGGCAGGGGTAGTATGACCCCATTTACAGTCGAGACAATTGAGGCAGAGGTGGGCAAACAGAGTCCTGAGCACACAGGAAGTTCAGTGAATGCTGGTGGCTGATAACCAGCTGCCTTTCCTTTTCCTGCCAAAACCCCACACACCTGGTTTAAAGTTCTCAATCGCCCGGATGAGCCCCTGGTTCCCGCTGCCCCCAAGCAGGCTACCCTATTCAAAACTCCATCGGATTTAGAAAAACAAAGGAAAAAAAACAATACCAAACAGCTGGACGGGGCCCCCACTCTAGGAAAAGCAGCAGAAGAAGACGGAAGACAGCACACCCGGGAAAGGCGCCAGCACTCCTGGGTACCTGCCGCCCAGCGACCGTTTCCCCCCAGAACAAGTCCTGCCCTCGCGGGGTTTACATTCCTGGGGGCTCGGGGAGCAAGATACATAGTAACTGTGAGGCTGATCACAGCAGTACAAAGTATCTATTTGGTGCTCACCCTCTACCGTTCCTGCTCTAACTCACTTAATTTTCACACTCTGTGAAGTGGGTGGTATTATTTCCTCCGTTTGCCAAGAGGAAACAGTGGCACAGAGAGGTTAAGTGACCTGCCCAAAGTCACACAGCTGGTATAGCCAGGATTTAAACCAGTAAACAGGTAAATTAATAAATCAAATATTCCTCAGTTTCCAAGGGGAGGACTCACGTACATTCATCATGTAAGAGACGGGAGTTATCCAGCTTACAAATCAGGGTATGGAGGCACAGAGAAACTCAGCCGCCCACCCGAGGGCCTCAGGCTGGGGAGCAGGGTTTAGAGGCAGCCCCCTCTGACTCCAGGGCTAGCAGAGACCTCTTTACCCCAAGCTATTCTTCCTGCAATCCTTTTCCCCACTCTGGCCAAAGGCAGTCCTAGAACAATCTGCCCCAGGACAAGACAGCCTCTCAGTGTCACAACTGCTGAGCCAGGGCCACCCCAGGGCACAACAACCCCCCAGGCCCCAAGGGAGAAGGGAGGACCGGAGCCAGCTCCCGGCTAGAGCGCCCACTTCCCTGGCCTCGAAAGGATTTTCTCTGTCTCTAGAAACAGTTTGGACTCGCTGCCTCCTCCCCAGCCTCACCCCTCTGCCCCCCTCTTTGCTCTCTCTGGGGGTCACTTCGCTTGTGTTCCAAGCACTAACATGGAATCAGAGGGGGGATGGTAGAGGGGGAGAGGGAAGGGGAGCTGAAACTTGAGATCCCAGCCTTGGTGGGGGGAGGTTGGAGAGAGACAGAGAAAGAGAGAGAGACAGAGACAGGAAGAGAGGGTTCAGTTGCGTTTGGTTTTCTGAAGCAGGCAGCTTTGGGGGTTTGGTGCGTGTGTGTGTGTGCATGCGTGTGTGTGTGCGTGCGTGTGTGTGTGCGTGTGTGTGTGTGTGTGTGTGTGTGTGTGTTGTTTTCTTTCTCACAGGGAGGCCAGGCCTCCACTGGATAATAAAAGAACTCAGAGTCCAGGCCAAGCGAGGCAAGCAGGGCCGGTGCGGGGACAGGGCAGCCGTGGGCAAGAACGAAGAGGAAGGAAGGGAGAGGGGGAAGATTCGAGGTGAGGGGGTGTCTGCGGGCGGGGAGCAGAGGCGGTGGGAGGAAGCCGAGCAGCTGTGGTATTTGGAGCAAGTATAAATAGCTGCTTGGACAGAGCTCGGCCAAGCAGGGGTTTGTCGCTGCCGCGGCTCCGCGCGCAGGCCTGTCCTCGGCTGGCCACGGCGGCCCGTCCTGGGCGGGGAGCCCGGCGGTGGGCAGGCGGAGCACCCTGGGGGCTCGGAGCCCACAGCCCTCGCCCTCGCCACATCTCCGGATGCTCTTCCGGCCGGCCATGCTGCTGGGCGGCCTCCTCCTCGTCGTGGCCGCTGTGGCTGTGGCCCAGCGGAGGGGGCAGGAGGCGAGTGGGCGCCGCCGGGCACACCGCGTCCAGCATGGCCAGTGTAGCTACACCTTCGTGCTGCCTGAGCCGGAGCCCTGCCCGCCAGAGCCGGAGGCCTTCGGGGGCTCCAACAGCCTCCAGAGGGACTCGCCAGCGGCCGCACTGAACCTAGCCGACTGGCCGGCCCAGCGAGTGCGACAGCTGGAGAAGGTGCTGGAGAACAACACACAGTGGCTGCAGAAGGTAAGGGCGCGGTGAGGGGAGCCAGGGGGGCCTGTCCCGATGGATAGGTGGGGCGTCCTCCCCAGAGGTCTTCCCCGGCACAAAGGCCAGGCTGATCAAACTCATGTCTCTGAATTGTACAAATTGGGGTAATGAGGAACAGAGAGGGACAGGGATGGCCCTGATGCCACACAGCAAGACGAGGCAGGCTCAGAGCTGGAAACGTGGCTGCCTCACAGCCTTCATTCCCTCATCTGAGGGAAATCCGCTGAGCTCTGATCCCAGGCCTGGCCCACCCTGGGTGCCAGGGATATAACAGTAAACAGAACAATACGTCCCCTGCTGGCCTGGTGGGGGAAAGAGGCCATAAAGAGATGAGCGATAAATATCTCCCATGTCAGATGGTGAAGCAAAATGAAGGAGGGAAGAGGACAAGGGGTGACGGGGTGGCTATTTGAGGTCAGAGAATCCGAGAGGGCTTCTTGGAGGAGGTGATGTTTGAACCCAGAGAACAAGTAAGGTAATGGAGCAGCCCATGTGGGTACCTGCGGGGAGCGCGTTCACTACAAAGGGGCCAGCAAGTGCAAAGGCTGCGAGGTGGGAATGCAGTCAGGGTATCTGGGGAATGGCGGGGACCAGGGCTGCTGGAGCAGAGAAGGAGGGGAGAGAGGGGCAAGCGAGCAGATCTGAGAGGGGAGGGGAGGGGAGGCAGGGCGCACCGGGCCATGGGGGCCACTGGGAGGACTCTGGCTCTAGCTCTGAGCATCTCAGGAGCCAGTGCAGGCCTTGGAGAGGAGACGCAGCTGATTTGTTCTGAACAAAATACAGTGTGGGGGCAGGGTGCATGCTGGGAGCGGGAGGAGGAGCCTGCTCAGCTGTCAGGCAAGAGGGGATGGATGCCTGGATGGAGCGGGACCGGCCTGGGGGGAACCTGCTTTATTCTGCAGGGGGGCTAATCGCCCTGCTGATGAACCAGGGACGGGGTGGCAGAGAGTGAGGAGTTGAGGACATCCCAGGCTGCTCTGGCCCAAGGCCCGGACCGCTTTAGAGTCTTCTGTCCTCATTCTTTCAGCAAACACTCTGAGCACCCGCTGTGTGCCGGGCCCTCCACAAGGCACTGAGTACAGGGATGAACAAAGCCGGCGTGGCCCTGCACAGGCCTGGGGGCAGGAAAGGTGTCCTGTGGGTTCCAAGACAGGGCTGGCAGGAGTGCATAAGTGGGAGCAACGGAGGGAGGGAATGAGACCCAGGCCCCAGGTGCAGGGGACAGTCTGAGCTGCGGCACGGGGTGGAGGGAAGTGGTCTGATTCCTAGAGCCTTCGGATGTATTAAATAGCACACAGAAAGTGACAGGGTACCGCTCCAAGGAGCAGTGCTTTCTTACTCCTTGGTTTCCAAACTTTTCAAATCATGTGCCCAATCATCAAACAACATCCACTCCCCTGATATGTGCACATTTATTTAATAGTCTTTGCACATGTACTCATATTCATGTAAGTACAGGGAATAAAACAAAATGAAATGGAACCTTCCATTTTCAAAACGATGACATACAAAATCATGTAAATTGAAGTTCTGGTAGTTTCCTCTGTTTTCCAAAGGATTGCCTTGAGCACACCTGGGTTTATCCATCCCCAAGGTGGAGACACTGCCCTACACGTAACTAACCAACCTGCTTTGCACACACTTGCATATACACCCACGTGCATGCATACTTAACCTCCTGCCTATTCCTGCCCTGACCTCAACCCCCCACTCACCATCTTCCCATAGCCCCTTTCCCACCTGCCCTCCCACCCACCTGCCCTGCAACACTGCCAGTCTGCCTCACACGCTGGAGCCAATCCAGTGGGGGCTCCATGCTGCCCAGAAATCTGTGTGTTTCCCGTTCCATGAGGGTCACTCCAAACCTCGCCTCCTCCTCAAGCCTCCACCTTTACTGCCCCCCATGCTCTCACCAGACCAACGACCCCCTGCTTCAGTGAGAAATGGGGACAAAGGGTGAGCCACCCTTCAGCTGCCTTTCCCACACCTGCAGGTTCACCCATGTATCCACCAGTCCCCAGGACTTTTCTCCGGCTCAGAAGGAAGAGGTTCCTCCATGGGCCAAGGCCCACTGCTCCTTCCTAGGATGCAGATCCCATCCCCCTGCAGCCCCTGAACGTCCCCAAGCCAACTATCCCCCCTGTGTTCCCCCTCTGCTGATTCTTCCCCTCAGTGCTTGATCCCGTCCAAGTATCTCCCATGGTAAAAGAAAAAAAAAAAAAAGGAAGTAGAGTAAGGACGAGTAGAGGAAACAGGCCTCTTCTCCAACCCACACTCTCTCTGACTTCTGGCCTAGCTCTCAGAAGTCCACACACTCTGCTCCCACTTCCTCACATCCCATGTACTCCTTCCCCCAAAAGTCACGTCCCACATGCCACCTCCCACACGCAATGGCCACGGCTCAGTCTCCATCATACTTGATCTCCTGACAAATTTAATGTTGCTGACCAGTACCATCTTTCCAGAAACTGTCTCCATCAGCAAGTCCTCAGCCACAAAACATGCCTCCTCTGACCTACCTCCCAATGGCTTTCCCTCCCTTCACAGCCCCACCCTGCACCAGCCACCTCCATCTCCTACCTGGACAGTCATCATGGCAGCCACCCTGGGCTCCCTATTTCCACCCTGGCCCCCACAGTCCGTTTCCTCAGCAGACAGAGGGATCCTAAGTTAGATCCTGTCCCTCCTCTGCTTAAAACCCTCCTGGGGCTCCCATCTCTTTGGAATAAAAGCAAAAATCCTTAGTCCCTAGAACATCAGCCCTCCCAGATGCCCACATGGCTCACCCAACCTCCCTTGGGTCTCTGCTTAAATGTCACCTCCTCAGAGAGGCTCTCCCTGTTCACTCCATTTAAAACAGCCACCCTCCCTCCGTCACTCTATATCCCCTCAACCCAGCTTTGGTTTTCTTTTTTCTTTTTTTTTTTTTTAAGATTTTATTTATTTATTTGACAGAGAGAGACAGCGAGAGAGGGAACACAAGCAGGGGGAGTGGGAGAGGGAGAAGCAGGCTTCCCACGGAGCAGGGAGCCTGCTGCGGGGCTCAAACCCAGGACCCCGGGATCATGACCTGAGCCGAAGGCAGACACTTAACGACTGAGCCGCCCAGGCGCCCCTGGTTTTCTCTCTTAGCACTTCTCACTGCCCATTCTTAAAGCACTTCTGTTGATCTGTGAACTCCAAGAGAGCAAGGATCATAGGTGCTTTGTTCACTACTGAGTGCCCAGAGCCTAGCACAGTGCCTGGCACAGGGCAGGGGCTCCATACACGTCTGTGGAGTGAACGAACGCACGGATGCGTGAACGTCCCTGAGTCCCTCCCGTCGCTCCGGGCCTCCCCCACCCTGAAATGCCAGTGTTTCCCAAGACTCTGTTCCCACTCTTCCTTTCCTCTCACACTTGATGGTACTGTCCCCAGGGCTGCCCCCACCGCTCCTGCAGCACTGTCTCCCATCTGCCCCATGATGACACCAAATCAGTATCTGATGGTCTCCCGAGCCCCAAATCCATGACCCTGACCCCGCAGATGTCTCCCCTCTGAGAGGCCATGGTGCCTCAACCCCGAAGCTGCCTGACACTCAGCTCTTCCCTCCCTGCCCACCTGTCTCTGTTTAAGGCCTTCTGCGGCCCTGGGGTGTCCATGCCCACCTGCCCCCAGGCAGCAGGTCCCGCCCTTCCTGTGGCCTTGGCCTGTCTCCTTGTGGTGCATCCTCTTGCCTACCCAGCCGCCACCCTGCTCAGGCCTTGCCACCTCCCCGCTGGCTTCTCTACCCTGAGCCTCACCTGCTCATCCCTCTGTGACTCCCCCGGGTGCCTGGTGCTTGGGCAACACTGGCTGAGCCAAAGGATGAATTTAAACCAGTGGCTTTCAGGTCAGGTCCCCCGGGCCACCTCTTCAGCCTGAGGTGCAATGTCCTCTCCAGATGTCCATGGGGCACCACGGGGCAGAGAGCGCCAGGCCGACCTGAGTCCACATCCCGGCCTGACACTTGCCACGTGGCTGCGGATGAGCAAGTCTCAGTTTCCCCAATCTGCAAAGTGGAGCAAATGGCAACATGCGGGGGGATGGCCGGGAGGACCACTGAGGCGGCTCCCACGCCGCTCTCAGCCTGCTGTCCGGGCAGAGAGCATGCTCCGTGAACACCGCACCAGATGCGGTGGATCAATGGGCTTTTACTTCATTCAACCGCATCTCTAGTTTGAGCCCGGCACTGCCGGGTGAGGGCAGCTCAACCTCGGACAAGTCAGTCCAATGGCCCCAGTCCAATAACCTCGGGGCTGGGAATGTCACTCGTCCGTGCTGGTATTCTCTAGGGCTCCGCAGTCCTGCCTGGTCTCTGCTGGGGTCCAAGCGGGTGTTTGCTCTTGGTTGAAGGCCCCCTTCATGCCCTTGGGCTGGGCATATCTCAGAGTCTTTGAAACTCGAAGGCCTCTTCTTGGTTTCTGCAGTAACATCCCAGAGGAGGAAAAAAATGAGTTTCAAAATATTCTGATGTAGAAGCATCGTCATCACCACCATTGCCATTAGGGATTACTGGGGATGAGCGGAGAGGACTGGCCTAGCCAGCCTGAGCTCTCGGCAAGATTCCAATCATCAGAGTGAGCGCAGGGGAGCCCCTCCCTGCTGCAAGCCGCCAGTGGCCAGGACGTGCTCAGCCCCTGCCCCTGGCTCCAGCCCCTGTCCTCCCCACCCCAACCCCTGTACACAGGTGAGGAAACAGGCCAGGGAGGGGAAGGGACTTGCCGGAGTCACCCAGCAGTGACAGCTAGCCTGGACTCTCACTCCAAACTCCGGGTCCTTTCTCCTGACTCTGGAGGGGGCCAGGGAGGGGGGGAGGCAAGACCTGAGAGATGGTGGGGTGTTCCCTAGGGCCTTAGAATTCCTGAATCCCAGACACTGCCTCTCTTCTCCCAGCATGGACTGGCCATGGCTGGTGTCCTCCCGCCTATGCTCAGGGTCCATGGGTCGGGGAACCGCTCCCTCTCCCCCTTCCTCACTCCCCTCCCCTGTACCCCACCCCCTAGCCCACTTCTTCCTTCTACTCTTCTCCCCTTCCTCCACCTCCTCTCTTCTCCTCCTCCTCCCTTTCCCTGGAAAGCCTCTGCCCTAATGACTCACGTCTGGAGTCGGCTATCGGTGGGCAGCAGATCAGCTCCTGGCTCTGCTCCACCCCCTCATCTGGGTGGAAAGCTGCAGCCAGGAATGTTGAGGGGGTGGGCGGACAGAGCCAGCGGGGTGGGGGGGGGGCTTCCCCAGCAGGCTGTGCAGCACAGTGGCGAGTCATGTGGCCTCCTGGGTCCACTGCCCACGTGACCTAGCGCTGGCCCTGCGCTCAGTGCCTCATCGGCGTGATGCTGAGAGTTTGATGTGGGCTGAAGAGAAGCAGACCGGGAAAGAACAGGTGCTCAGTGAAGGGTCACTCTTGTTACTGTCGTCCCCTGAGTTGATCCCAGTCTCTGCCAGAAAGTGCCCTATTCTGCCTTCTCCCATTGCAGGACCCATTCTATAGATGAGGAGAGCAGGGAAATCCGGGCCAGACACAAGCATGCAGGCTCCCTGGCCCACCCCCAGCACCCACGGGCAGCCCAACTGCCTCTCAGCTGCTGGAGTCCCGGGAGCAGGGCCCCAAAACCGTGGGACCTTCGGCTCTCTCCCCATCCCAGTGACAGTTGGCCCTCTCTGCCCACCTCCCCATGTGTCTCTGCCCCTCCCTTTTTATCTCTGTGTCCCTTTGCCTCTTGTGGGTCACTCTCCTGGGGCCTTCACCGTGGCCCTGACATTGCCTCTAGCTCTGTGGGTGTCTCTGTCACTCGGTGGCTCTCTCTCCTGCCTGGTGGCCTCTCTCCGAGGTCTCTCCCTGTCTCTCTCTCAGATCCTTCTTCCCTCCCTGCTCCCTGGGCCGGCCGGCCCTCCTGTCTCTACCTTCCTGGGTGTCCACGGCTCTGTCCACCCCGGAGGACCCAGGACCCCCAAGCCAATGGCCAGTGCCCATCCCTCGGCCAGGGTGCTCAGCTGGACCCTCTTTCTCTTCCGTCTCTGCACCCCAAAGCCAAGTGGGGAGGGAGGAGGGGCTGGACGGGAGCTTCCCAACCTGGCACTGCCCCAGCCTCTGTTGCTCAGTCCAGATCCCCGACGCCAAATCTCAAAAGAACTCAAGACCTCACCCCACGCTTGCGAGGCCCTGCCTGGCTGGATGTGGGTCAAAAGCGCATCCAGCAGAGCGCAGCGTGGCTTCCTGGCCCAGCCCAAGACCTTCCCAAACTGGCCCGGGACTCCCAGCTGCCCCAGCCTCCCCAGGCTGCCCGTAAATTCTTGGCATTTTAGGCCTTCGGTTATCCAAACAAGAAATGAATCTCAGTTGCCAAACACAATGTCTTGGGGTTTGGTTTCCTAACCTCACCGCTGGCGGCTTTCTAAGCAGTTTGGGGCTGGGAGGGTGGGGGTGGGGGGAAGAACAGCATCTGCTTCTTGGAGAAATGGGGTTATTTTTCCAAGAAGGGAGCCTCGAAATGGCGGGTACAGATGCCCTTGGCCTAGGGATGACCGAGGGAGCCACGGGGGCAGTGGCCCCTCAAGCAGCTTCCTCCCCCCGCCCCCAGCAGCTTCCCCCAGAGGGACAGGTTTATTTGGTCAAGCTCCCTGGCCAGGCCATCCCATGGGGGCAGGGCCGTGCATTTCTGGCTCTCTCCTCCGAGGCCCCACAGCTCAGCGGGGCTGGGACGCACACAGACCCTCTCCCCCATTGTCTTCTAGGGCAGGAGATATGAGAAAACAGGCCCCAGGTCAGCCCCCTAAGTCTGCACCTCTGGCCTTGGAGCGGTTGCTTAACCTCAGAGTCAGCTCTGAAATGCCTGGAATGGCCCCAGAGTCGAGGGGTCTTGTCCCAGTGGTGCCACTGACTAGCTGTGGGACCCCGGGGAAGCCACCTGCCTCAGCTGGTTCCTCCGGAAAGTGAAACTCCAAACACTCGCTGCTTCCTAGAGAGAGCCTAGGAGAAAAGAAAGATAACAGAATGTAAGGCCAGCGTGTACTGAGCACTTACTGTATGCCCCACACCGTCCTACTTGCCTTGTGAGAATTCCCGCGTTTGATTCTCACAGCGAGCCTCTGGAACAAGATTGTTTGCCCCTTAACAGATGAGGAAACTGAGGCACCAAGAGGTTAGGTGACTTGCCCCAGGGCACATGGCCAGAAAAGGTGAGGTCAGATTTAACCCTCAGGCAGTCTGCTGCCCAAACCCACGCTCTGGGCACTTAGACCAGGTTTCCTGGCTAATAAACCAGACATGTCCCGTGCAGTCTGGTCCCCGGACACCCAGCTGGGGCCTGCAGAACCGAGAGGACCGTGGCCCCGAGAGAAACTCACCGATGCTAGATTTTTCCCTTCCCCACGAGCCCCTCAGCCACCGAGGGCTTCTGGAAAGCTCTTCTGCCAGAGAAGATTCGGTTAGCACCTCAGCCAGCATCAGCAGCTCTTGAAAGCCGAGGGGACCCAGAACTTCCACTTGGGCATCCTCGCCATTGTATCCCCCATCCTTGGCCAGAGCCCAGAGTAAATCCCACAGAGGCAGAGCGTGGACCTTGGAACCGCCCTCCCCTCCCACCGACTCAGTTTGAATCCCAGCTGCTCCACGGCTTGTTGGCTGTGTGTTCTCAATCACTTTGCCACTCTGTGCCTCAGTTTCCTGATCTGTGAAATGGGGAAACTGATAGAAGCCGCTTTGCAGATTATCGTGATTACATGAGTCAGCGCATGCGCAGGGCCGGGTACGGTGCCTGGCACAGAGGAAGAGACGCGCGGGGCCGGGAATGGCTGACATGCCTGGAGCGCACAGCGCAGCGAGGGGGTCCACTTGGGAGTGAGCACAGGAATTCAACTGCAGCTTCTCCACATCGTGCCTTGTGTGATCCCCTCCCTGGACCTCAGTTTCCTCATCTGCAAAGTAGAGATCATGAACACAAGTACCTCAGAGGAGGACAGAATAGGGCAAAGCAGGCAGAGATCCGGTGGGATCCATGGGCGAGGGGATGTCTGGGGACCCTGAAGCTGAAAGCAAAACTACCTCCCTTTGGACAGTGGAGCAGAGCCTCGGAAGCTTAGGCCAGCAGAGCCCTGTGGCCCTTCACTCCTGTCTCCGGTCCGTCACTCTGGGGTCTCCAGTGTGACCACCTAGTGGGGCTGAAGGAAGGAAGATAGTCTCCAAGCAGCTGAGGGGAACCCCCATAGGCTGCAAATGGGCCCATTGCGAGCGAAGACGAGGGGGAGAGGGGCTGCAGATAGGGCAGCTGGGACCCCTCCTCCAGAGTCCGGTAGACCCGGGTTCCAGTCCCAGCTCTACCTCCTGCGAACAGCCTACTTGCTTTTCTGAGCCTTTGAACTTCCAGCGTGCAAACGCCGGGAAATTGGGAAGTGTGTGAGGACACAGAGGGAAAAAAAAATCACCTGTCATCCCAATTCCCTGGTCACCTCACAGTTAATTTCCTTGCAGTTTATTCTCTGCATTTTAAATGTCTACGGAAATGTTTTAGAAGTACGAAAAGAGAGAGAGAAAAATCAAATAAAACTCCTCGTTCCCACAACCCAGCTTAAGAAACAAAAGCTTCCCAACGCCAGTGTCGCTCATCAACTGCCCCCTCCCGCTTCCTTCCCCGCCAGAGAGAACTACTGGGAATTCGCTGTGGGTACCTCTTACCCCATGGCTCGCCCTCCCTAACCAATGTATAATATTTGTTTCCTATATAAATGGTGTCACACGATCTAGGTCTTTCTACAATTCGCTTTTGTCCACTCAACCTTACAGCTGTGAGAGGTGTAACTCTGCAAAGGTGGGAAAGGCCTGAGCTTCAACTTTTCCAGCTGTAAACTGGGGACGGCGGTAAGCTCATGCCCGGGTTTGCCGCGAGGCCCAGATGACCAGTGAATGCCAAGGTCCGGGCACGCACCTGGTGTGGCTTCAGCTCGCTCGCGGGGAGGTTTCCCCTCTCTTCGGGGATGAGTTTGCTGCTGTGGCAGATGCCCACAGACGTCCTCTGTGCCAGGCACGCATGCTCTACGTGTCACACAAACATCGATCCGTTAAACCTCACAACATCCTAAACGGTGAGGACTGTTACGATCCCCTTTTATTAAGGGGACACCAAGGCCCAGAGAGGTCACGTGGCTAGGAAGTGAAGGAGGTGGATTTGAACCCAGGCGGGGGCTGGGTCCAGACCTCATATGTAAGCCACCACATGGACTGCCTCTCTATGCCCCCCATCTTACAGATGCGGACACTGCCCCTGGGCATGGGGAGTGACTCAACTATATTCACCCCGAGGTCAGTGGCAGGTGTTGGATCAGAACTCAGGGCTCCTGACATCCAGCCGGGGGCATCTTGTGCCTCCTCCCTATAGCAACACAACACACTGCAGGTCATGAACCTCGTGAAAAATTAATGCGTCCTTACAGTTATTAAGTTGTGGGGTTGCACATAAGCACACACGCACACACACACAGGTGAGCACCTTCTTTCTCCATCCACTCAATCGCCCCTTCCACGGAGGTTTATTGAGAGCTTGTAATGCTAGGCATTGTGCCGGGGATCCCCTCTGGGAGCAGCGGGAGAGACACCAACCTAGTAATGTCTCATGTGTAATGATCAACCATGATACACTCTGTGAGGAAGGCTTTGCCTGGTCTAGGGGTAGATAACAGGGCGGCGAGGGGGGACCCGACCTTGATGGAGGAAGGACACCTGGAGGAAGGACAGAGCTGAGCTCTAAAAAGTAGATTGGGGGGCGCCTGGGTGGCTCGGTCGTTGAACGTCTGCCTTCGGCTCAGGTCATGATCCCTGGGTCCTGGGATCAAGCCCTGCATCAGGCTCCCTGCTCGGCGGGAAGCCTGCTTCTCCCTCTCACACTCCCCCTGCTTGTGTTCCTTCTCTCACTGTCTCTCTCTGTCAAAATAAATAAATAAAATCTTTTAAAAAAATAAAAAATAAATAAAAGGTAGATTGGCTGTTCTCAGGCAAGGAAGGGAAAGGAAAAGCATTCCAGGCACAGGGAATAGCAAGTGCAAAGGCCCTGGGGTGGAATGAACAAGATGATTTGGAGGCAGTGAAAAGCATTCCTTCTGGCTGAAGCTTAGAGACCCAGGAAAAGTGTGGTCAAACTGAGACTAGAATGCTCATCAGGGGCCAGACCAGACCTCCCTGGGCCTGACCCTGCTCTTAGGGACCTTGGGTGCTGGGAACTGATGGAACCACTTTTCTGCCCTGTGCCCGGTGAGGGTTGCTCTGCAAAGGGCAGTGGCTATGGACATCAGAGCCTTGCCTAACCCTGATCCCACCTCTGTCACCCTGTTTTCAGGGTCAGCCTCAGACACTAAAGACGCAAGATGGGTGAGTGGCAAGAGCTCAGCCATTAGATTCAAATCCTCACTTACCAGCTGTAGGCAATGCTCGACCTCTCCAGGCCTCAGCTTATTCCTTTGTCGAGTGGGGAACAGTCACCCTTTTCCTTCAGGCTGCTGGGAATCAGACAAGAACAGTTATACACCAGAGCTGTGCTGGCAGGAAAGCCTGGTGCCACATGGCGAGGTACCCCAGCAAGGCCTCCCTCTGTCTAGAACCTGCTCGGCTTGATTGGGTTGGGAGGCAGGTGAGGGTGCTGCCAAATGATCACTTCAGTCAAGGAGACTTTGCAGAAGTGTGGTCTGGCCGATCTGCTCCCAGACAGCCTGTTTGCCCATGGGTTTGCCCACGATAAGCTGCCTGACCTCGAACAAGTTGCTTAACCACGCTGTGCCTCATCGGTGAAATGGGCTGATACCACAGAGAGTGGCGACAAAGATCTAGTAAGCATAGTGGCCAGAACAGTGCCCAGCACATAGTATGTGCCGAATACACATTTGCTAAGCAAAAGGGACACACTACCCCATTCTGTGTAAGGGCTGGTACTCAGGTGGCCGCGCAGTGAGCAATTACGAGACATGTGCTTCTTCACTTTCTCTCCGCTAAATTCTCAATCTCTGCACAAGGGAGAATAAGGACTCGTCTCATCTAATGGGCCGCATTTTAGACAAACCTTCCAAGATCCAGGTCGAGACACAGACGACTGCAGAGGGATAGTGGAGGTTTAGGAGGCCAAAGGTCCTGGCAGCCTGTTCCCATCTTCTGAGAAGCACCCCAAGTTCAGACTGCAAATGCAGGCCCAGCTGCTCCTCCCCCTGCACTTTCTTCCCCATTCCCCTCCTCTTCTCCCTGTGGCTTCTTTGACCTGGACAGACACTAGGCAGCCCATAGCCACACACACATACACACACCTCACATGAGGTGAGGCTCAGAGAGCAGGACAGCCACAAATATTGGACAAATATTGGTAAGCCAGGTGCCAGGCGCCGCGCCAGGTGCCGCGCTAGGCCCCGGGGCAACACCAGTGAGCAAGATGGAAGAAACCCAACCCCCGTGGGGCACAGATTCCAGCACCGGCTTCCTTTATTCCCCTGGTCCCTCTGCCAAGAGGAAACAATGAGCCCCATTCTCTGATGAGGCCACTGAGGCCCAGAGAAGCTCCATCACTGGCACAGAAAGGAAATGGCAAAGCTGTGACTGGACCAGCGCCTGACTCAGCACCCCAGGCCCCCGCCAGACCCAGGGCTGCAGCGGGAAGTTTGGAGAAGGCCGGCCTGTGCCGGGAATTGTGGGCTGAGCTGAAAGCCACACAACGCCTCCCTGCACAACAGCCCGCTGGTCCTTGACACGCTCCACCCCTGGCCCCCGGCCCGCTCGCTCCGTGCTCTCTGTGCGCTGACCCAGAAGAAGAGCAACGGAGGGGAAAGCAGCCAGGAGGGCTGGGCCTGGCTGCTCAGAGCCACAGGGTCGGGGCCTGTGTGGGCCCACAGGGGGATGGGAAGGGGCTGGAGCAAGGCAGAGGAGGACGGGCCAACCCTTGGCCATCGGGCTCAGAGCCACAAAGTTCGCCTCATCGCAAAAATGAGGAAACCGAGTCATGGGGACGGCGGGGCAGGGGTGTGATGCGCCCAGCGAGGGGGTCAGCCCCTGGGAGCAAGAGGGTCTGACCCCTGCGACCACCACAAAAGTAGCGCACTCCTTATCCAGTGGCACAACACATTCCCCCCAAACACGGAGCAGCTTAAAAGAACCACACACAGTTACTATCTCTCAGTCTCTGAGGGTCCACAATCCAGGAGCCGCTTGACAAGCAGCTCTGACTCGGCTTTTCTTCCTGTGGCTGTACTCACAGGCCAGCCGGGGCCGGGGTCCTCTGGAGGCTCCCCTGGGGCTGGAGGACCAGGCTCCGGGCGGCCCACTCCCAGGGCTGGTAGGGGGTCCTGGCCCGCCGTGGGGGGGGCCTCCACGCCTCTGCAGAAGGGCCCCTCTGCAGGGCTGCTTGAGGGTCCTCAGGACACGAGTCCCCACAAGCCAGAGAGCCCAGAAGGCAGAAGCCAAAACATAATGACGTAGCCGTGAAAGCCTCACTCGGATATTTCTATGATGTGTCACTGTCGTAGTGGTGGGTCCGGCCCGGTGAGGGACCGATGATGCAAGGCGTGCAGGGCGGGCGGTGGGCTCCTTGGAGCCTGGAGTCTTGGAGTCTCGCAGCCCCCAGGCACCCACTGAGTGGTGAAGGGTGTGCTCTCTGGAGCCTGAAGGCCTGCATCCCGAGCCAGCTTCTGCCGCTCTGAAGCGGTGTGACATGGGCGACAGGCTCATCTTCTCTGTTCTTCTTTGCCTCACCTGTAAAATGGGGACGATGAGAGAGCCAAGGACGAGAGGGGCTCTATTTGTCGGGTCCTTGAGGCCAGGCCCTCACACACCTAGTGCGTCAGAGACCTGCCTTCGGAGACGTGGGCCACTGGGCAGAGCTTGGCCCACCCCTCAAGCAGGAGCGAGGCCTGCGACAGTCGCTGCCCTCTCCCCAGTGCCCCGCACAGGTCCCGGCACATCTGCGCAAATCTGTTGAACAGATGAATGAGTGTCATGGTCACCTCTAGAACATTTCTCCCGAAGACAGCCCAGGCTGGCTCCCTGCCTTGCTGCGGGCCTCCCAGGGCTCCAGCCGTTGAGGACCACACAGCGGCCACCCTGGCATTTCTGCCCTGGTCCGTCGTCCCTCTACGGTCGTCCCTCCGCTTTCCGGCCTCCTGGCCTCTGCGGCCTCGCCTCACCTCTCCCAGGCCTCCGGCGGTAGCTGGGGCTCGGCGGGGAGGTCTAAACTTATTTCCAGCAGCCAGTTATTCAGTGGAAATCCGGCGCCCCTGATGTAAAACCGACCTATTTGTCCTTTCAACAAATATTGACTAAGTGTCTCTCGTGTGCTGGGGACCGGTTGAGGCACGGAGGATGTGGCCGTGACCGTGGCAGCCCTTCGAGCCTGGGGCTGATAGTCCCAGGGAGAAATCGGACAGCTAGGAGATCACTGCTGTGATTTCAGATGCGCGGAGTGCTGGGAAGGAACCAGGCAGCCACAGTGGGGAAAGGAGGGGCGCGGGGCTCAGTGTTTACCTTTGCTGGTAACACGTCTCGGGGTGGTAACATTTGTGGGGAGACCCCAGAGTCAGAAAGAGGCCTGACGGGGTGCTCCTGAGCTCGGGGCTGTGGATGTATGTCGGGAGGACCCGGTGGGGCAACTCTCTGGCTCCCGTGGCCCCTGCTGCAGCCCCCCCGGGGCCCCTCCTCTAAAACCAGCACGGAAACCACAGACATGACCTCTGCCAAGGGCCGTTTGTTCACATCACAAGTGTCCATGCCTTTGAACTCAGCAGTTCTGCGTCAAGGGACTTATGCCTGACGCAGCCGTGCAGGAGAGCTAGGTGACCTGTGGGCAAGGATATTCCCAGCAGCCCTGGCGTGATGGCAAAAGCCTGGAGATGAGCCCGGCTGTCGGGGAACTGATGTGCAAACAGTGGCGGCCGCAGGTGGAGGGCCGTGCAGCTGTTAGGGCCGTGAGGCAGGGCTCTCTGGATGGACACACTGCGTACTCAGAGAGAAGCAGCAGGTGCAGAATGGGGAGCGGACGTTTTATGAGCCCTCAGTGCGGGGCATGTGAGCGAGCTCGCTGCAGGCACATGCATCGAGTCTCCCTGGAAGGGAGCCCCGCACGTCCTTCAGTGGCCTGTGGGAGGGGAACCAGGGCAGGGCTGGGAGAGGCGTTAGCACTCCACATCCTTTGAGACCTTGGACTTTTGAACAAATTGCTCATATAACCCATTCCAAAAAAAAAAAAATTAAAATGATCAAAATACACATTTAAATTGCAACACACACACAAAGCTATCAAAGTTCTGTTCTTTCAGATTTTCACAGGTCTGGCTACACTAGCGCTTGTGTGCAGCCTCCTACAAAGTGCTTTCCTGATTGGGGCCTCAGTTTCCCCATATGGGAAATAGGGCCGGCTGTGTGGTCCCTGCAGGTCTTTCAAGCTTCCATATCCCTCCTGCCTGGGCTCGGGTCCCTGGTGGGGGGGGCTGCTTTCCTCTCCGTCATCAGGCCACGCTCTAATCTCCCCCCACCCTGTACCCTGGGGCCTGGGTTCAGCCTGGCTGGCTTGACCCTAATTCCCCCCACCCCCCCCCCCAGTACAGCCCAGTTTGGATCCTGCTCTTTGGGGCGGTTTTGCCTGTTTCCAAAGCACAGACATTTTTTTCTCCTGGAAAGGAATTTACGAGGAACTGGTTTGTTTTCTCTATTTCTCCTGGTTTTCTCTGTTAACGTGGGAGCCACAGCAGGCTTTTCAGCAGAAGGTGCTGTGACCTGGACCCTCTCTCTGAAGAAGATTTTTTTCAAATGTAAAATTAAATGCATAGATTTACAAGGAAACACATTGCCTTGGGATACAGATATCAAAATGCTTTTTAAACAGATTTGTCATACTGTCCCCTATTGCTCCTGTGTTAACACATTAAATCTAACGATCTCGTACCTTCCATCATTTCGAGGTCATGATGAGTGTAAAGAGTATGTCCTGGATGTCCGCAATCACTGTGGTGAGACACGAGGACATCTGGGATGTGTCCTGGTGACAAAGTCATGGGCCCCGGCACCACACGGTAGCAGTCTGTGGCCCATGTTCCTCGCCATGGGAAGAGCTTGGTTCAGTTAGAGATTAGCGGGCCCACTGTGGGAAATGTTCTGCATCTTGCTTATTTCACTCAAGAGTATAACTGAGACCTCTTTTTAGAACAGCCTCCGATGAAGGTCAACCTCCTTCTTTTTAACAGCCACCTGGTCCTCCATGACACAGCCATACTGGAATTTCTCATGTGCTGATTATGTAACCATGCCCCAGGCCCTTTCTGTAGGCTGCATCAGGAATCCTCCTCCTCCCTACAACCCAGAGATAGGAGCCAAGATTACTCCCATTCTAGAGAAGACGCCCAGACAGGTAGAGGTACCTGCCCAAGGTCATACAGCCACTAAGTTGAGAGCTTTGATTCGAACCCAGGCTCATCAGATACAAAGCACTAACTACTCTTCCCTCGTTGGCTTTTATCTGTCATTGACAAAACGCTTTTTCTAAATATGAACCTCACGCACCATTTTCCAAGGAAGAGACAGGCAGGGCAGATCGCCGTAATGGACCTCTTTCTGATTCTCAAACACGCCAGACGCACTCACACCTCAGGGCTTGTGCATTTGCCCTTCCCTCTGTCTAGAATTCCCTTCCTCCTGACTTTGCCACAGCTAGCAAGCCTCTCAGCTCAGGCGGCCCCTCCGGTGAGGGGTTTCCCTGCCACTCTGGCCAAACTCCCTCCGACCCCACTCACTGCCCTGTCTCATCTCCTTCAGAGCACTCATCGCTATTGGAATTTAACCGATGGCTTAGTGAAAATGTGCTGGAATCAGAAAACTTGCCAATTTTGCTCATTCCTGATTTCCTAGTCCCTAGTACAGGGCCTAGCACACAATAGGTGCTCACGAAATTCCTGAGTGGATACATAAATGACACTCAGAGGGTGAGGGATTCGTTTGAGAAACTATATTTATCCTTATAATCCATACTTTCACACGGGACATTTTTTAGAATCTTGTTTCGGTGGGTTTGTGTTTTACTGAGGTATAGTCCACACAGTGAAGTACACCCTTCTAACATATGGTCCTCTGAGCATGACAAATGCATACAGTCATGCAACTGCTACCCCAATCATGATATAGAACATTGCCAACATGCCAGAAAGTTCTCCTATGACCCTTTGCAGTCAATTCCCAACCCCAGACCCCAGTCCCTGGCAACACCATGGATTCTGACCTTTCCAGAAGTCACATCAGTGGAATCTTACAGTGTGTAGCCTTTTGAGTCTGGCTTACTTCACTCTGTATAGTTCATCCTTGTTGCGTGCATCATTAACTCCTTCCTTGCCATTGCTGAGTAGAATCTACTGGATGGATGGTTACTTATCCGTAGACGGTTGCTTACCCATTCTCCAGTTGTAGACTATTTTAATACAAATAATGTGAAAGAAAAGTAGGTTTGAGGGGATCTCCTTGGCCACTGAGACTGCTCATCCCTTAGACCTTCATCTGTGGTCTGTCCAGAATATCTTCCTTCCTCACCCAGCCCCTGCGTGTCTAACTCCTTTCCTTTCCTTCAAGGTCCTTTTCGGCTGTTCCCTCCCCAACAAGGAGCAAGGTTTCCTGTCCCCATGTCACAGATCAATAAAGTGAGGATCAGAGAAATGTAGCCCTCAACTACTAGAGGCCCACAGTTGGAGTGTCATAGAGCCAAAACTCAAACCCAGGGCTAAGGGAAGAAGGTTGGTAGCCCCAAGGCCAAAGATCAGCTTCTTTGCAGGCTGGAGAGGTGATAGCAGGTCAGACCCCTGTCCTCCATCTCAACCCTGAGAATCTGCCAGCATGAGGGTGACAGGGAAGGGACAGATCCAATCCTATGCTGTGGCAGATCTCATCCTGGGCTCATCTCTCCTTCATTAGGACCCTTCCCCCATCCTTCCAGCCTGTGCCTGAACCCTGGACCAGACCCAGACCCCACCACGCAGGCCAACATTACTCACCAGAGCCCAGCATGTCCAAGATGGGCCCATCTGGCCCAAATTACCCATCCCAGGACCCATGCTGGTGGGCGGGTGTGGCAAATTGCGTGATGGGCCCCAGCTGTGGGTGGCCTGGGCGCCACCCAGCCAGTCGCAGCCACAGGACAAGTGGGGGACCAATGCGGGTACTTAGGGAACTCCTGTCACTTAAGATGACCCCTGAGCTACCCTGAGTCCCCAGCCCAGCTCTGGAAACCTGAAGAAGTCCCTGGGCAAGGAGTCGTGGAACCTAGCCCCCCAGGTGGTGACCTTGCACAAGTCTTCTGGGCCTCAGTTTGTTCATCTGCCAATGAGAGGCTTGGGGGAGATGCATGAGAAAATCTCATCTCAGGACTGAACTTGGCTATTTGTCTGCCTGGAGCTGAAGCTTGGGGCCTGGGAGTCTGTATTTTAAACCAGGTCCCAGGAGGTCTGTGACTCGTGGGAAGGGAGAGAGCAGCCTCCGTATAGCTCTGCTTCCCCTATCCCCCCTGGGGCACCCCAGCAGCCTCACATTAGCAACCCCAGGGAGCCGACAGAGGCGTGGTGGGGAGTGAACCTGAAGCCGACCCGTGGGGATGACAGGAACCTGGCCCAGGGTGCAGGGAAGGCAGCAGATTCGAAACTTGCATTGGGATCGTAGTGGCCAGAACTCCCTAGAGGATTGAGTGCAGCAGGTGAGGAAAAGAGAAGCATCAAGGATGAGGTCTGGGTGTGGGGTCATTTGCGGAGATGGGAAAGATGGGGGAGTGAGGTGGGGATGCAGAGACAGGGCAGTGGGTGCTGAGGAACCAAAGGTTCCACGTTGGATATTTTTGCCTGAGATGCTTGTTGGAAACCCACGTGGGGATGGCGAGTGGGTGGCACATTGAGGGGAGGAGTGTGGTGGGAGGCGGACCCGGTGCTCTCAGCACGTGACAGTCGTAGGACCAACAGGAGCACCTGCAGCAGGGCCCCTCATGCATCTGGGGCCCTGAACACTTTGGCATCTGGTCCTGGGTGAAGCTAATAAATTCGTTTTCAGAGCAACACTTCTAAATGTGTAAAATAAAAGCCTAAGAACACCCAGCGATGCTCCCATTGTAATCAAAATAGTAAATATCACATCTGTGCTCTAGTGCGAGCGTTATCCAGTGGTGGGTTTGAGAATGTCCATCCTTCTGAGGTCATGATGAGTAAAACCAGTACTTAAGATGCTGTGACGGGGGTGCCTGGGTGACTCAGTTGGTCAAGCGCCTGACTTTGGCTCTGGTCATGATCTCAGAGTCCTGGGATGGAGCCTCCCGTCGGGGTCCCTGCTCAGCGGGGAGTCTCTCTTCTCCTTCTCCCTCTGTCACCGCCCCCACCGCCATTCATGCGGTCTCTCTCTCTCTCAAATAAGTAAATAAAATCTTTTTTTAAAAAGATGCTACATGGGGCGCCTGGGTGGCTCAGATGTTTGGGTGTCTGCCTTCGGCTCAGGTCATGATCCCAGGGTCCTGGGATCGAGCCCCGCATCGGGCTCCCTGCTTGGTGGGGAGTCTGCTTCTCCTCCCCCTCCCTCTGCTTCTCCCCCTGCTCATGCTCTCTCTCTCTCTCTCTGTATCTCTGTGTCTCGAATGAATAAATTAAAAAATCTTAAAAAAAAAAATGCTACAACATTTGCACTGTTGTATGGAAATATTGGTGATTTCTATTGGTGATGAAGTTGCAGGATCAGCTAATAGTGCTATGGTTTGTGGTCTACACTCATAATGGAAAGAAATGCCAAACTTTACTTATAGGTTAGCAAACAAAAGAGTTTTTTCTCACCCAAGTTCATGGACCCCCTGAATTCTCTTTGCAGACCCTGTGGTCCCCACTAAGGACCCTTGACCTAGGGAGAGAACGTACAGAGAGACAAAGGCCCAGAACTTGGCCAGGAGCTCCCTGACATGTAGGACCCTGGTAAAGCAGGAGCCAGAGGGGGTGACAACAGGTAGGAGGACAGCTAGGAGAAGGAACATCTGGGAAGTGCTTCCAGAATTCGAGAGTGGCCACCTGCACTGAGTGCTGCTGAGGGGGAGAGTAAGAGGACATGGAAGGGTCCCTGGGCCTCCTTGTCCAGGAGACAATGACCAGGCAAATTAAGGAGAGAACGGGCTCCCCAGGACTGGGAAGGCAAGCCAGGGAGCACAGGATTCAACAGTATGGTTTATAGATACACTTTTTAAAGATTTATTTATTTATTTGAGAGAGTGAACAGGGGGAAGAGCAGAGGGAGAAGTAGACTCTCTGCGAGTGCAGAGCCTGATTTGGCCGGGGCGGATCTCGTGAACCTGAGATCATGACCTGAGCCGAAACCAAGAGTCGGGCCGGATGCTCAACCCACTGAGCCGCCCAAACACTCCAGTATGTGTTATATTTTTTTTCTTGAATGTGATAAATACACAGACTTCATTATATCCTTCCTTATACTTTTTTGTATGCACGCAATACACCATAATAATATTGTTAATGTTTTTAGAGGCGAGGGTGGGGATGCAGGTGAGAAACGGGAGGCAAGTTGAAGAAGTTTTGCTGTTGAAGGATCAGGGAAATTGCAGACACAGCTGGAGGGACTGTGGGCTCAAGAATTTGTTTTTAGATGGGAGCGGCTGGAGCATGTTTGTGCGTTACAGGGGACAGCGGTGCGGAGGGCTGATGGTGCAGGGGAGGAAGGAAGAGGCCCCCATGACAAAGACTTGAGAAGCTCCAACGGGCCTGTCTCCCTGGTCCTCAGTCCGTTTTGTGACTGCCACCCCAGGAGTTCTCACACTTGAGCGAGCATCAAATTCACCTGGATGGCTGGGCGCCACCCCAGAATTTCTGATTCAGTAGGTCTGGGGTGGGACCTAGAAATCTGCATTTTTAACAAGCTCCCCCGTGATGCTGCTGCAGGGTACACACTTTGAGAACCACTGCTGTAGTCAATACCGGCACCACCCACATGTGCCCCCTCCAGGATCTGATGTTGCACTACACGGGCACACACTCCTTCCAAAAGCAGGGGTGGGAGGAAGGGATGGGAGCTGACTTTTTTTTTTTTTTTTAAGATTTTATTTATTTATTTATTTTAGAGAGAGCGCAAGAAGGGGTAGGGTTAGAGGGAGAAGCAGACTCCCCGCCGAGCAGGGAGCCCGATGTGGGACTCGATCCCGGGACTCCAGGATCATGACCTGAGCCGAAGGCAGTCGCTTAACCAACTGAGCCACCCAGGCGCCCGGGAGCTGACTCTTAAGACAGAAAAGGGGAGGGGTGCCCGGGTGGCACAATCCATTAAACTCTGACTGTTAGTTTTGGCTCAGATCGTGATCTCAGGGTCCTGAGATGGAGCCCCACCTCGAGCCCCATGTCAGGCTCCACACTCAGTGCAGAGTCCGCCTGAGATTCTCTCTCCCTCTGCCTCTGCCCCACCGGCTTGTGCTCCCTCTCTCTAAAATAAATAAATCTTTTTTTAAAAAAAAAGATGGCAAAAGGGAGAAAAGACCAAGGAGGAAACAGAAAGAGCCTGGCCCTCCAGCCAAGGTCACCACCTCTCCCTGGGGAGCGCCAGTCTTCCCAGGGACCCTGGGAGCTGCCCTGTCTGTCAGACCTCCTGGAAGACTGAGCAAGAGGGCAAGAGAAGGAGCCAGGGCCAGGCGGTGGGGGTGATGGCCAGAGGCCAGCATGTGTGCAGAATGGAGAGGGAGCGGGGGAGGGGCACCGGCTCTCTGCCTGTGGGCACTGAGCCCTGAGAACACACTGTTCACCTTTGCAGCTTGGTCCTGGTCTCATGCCAGACCAGCTTCAACTGCTCTTGGGAAAGAGCAACCCTGTCAAAGATATGAATGTTAGCTCGTGGGATCCCAGAACATCCGAGCTGAAAGAACCCTTGGAGATTGTCCTGTTCAGCCTGCTTGGTGGATGGAGGGAGACGGAAAATAGAAAGTCCAGCTGGGTGGATAGACCTGCAAACTCTTGTAATGGGCATGACACTGGGGGCTATTCTCCGACCCTTGCTGCTCCCCTCTTTTCCATCAATTCATTGAACACATATGTATTGAGTACCCACTGGGCACTAAACATAGTGCTAGATACAGAGATAAAGGGGTAAGACTCAGTCTCTGTCTTCATGGAATTGACATGCTAATGGTAAAACGGACAATAGACAGATAAATATGTAATACAAAGTTAGGGAGTGATAAGTGGTAGGAAGAGACCTGAAATGACATGAGGGAGTGAGCCATGTAGATGGGGGTGGGGAGGAGGGAGTTTCCAGGCAGCCAGAAGAGCATGTGCAAAGGCCCTGAGGTAGGTATATGCTTGCGGTGTGGGAGGGATGTCACAGAGGCCAGTGCTTCTGGAGCAGAGTGTGGGAGAGGACTGGGAGAAGAAATCAGAGTGGGAACAGAAGGCCAGGTCATGGAGGAAAGACTTTGGCTTT
The DNA here is from genome assembly GCF_002201575.2 of Neomonachus schauinslandi. Taxonomy (NCBI): domain Eukaryota; kingdom Metazoa; phylum Chordata; class Mammalia; order Carnivora; family Phocidae; genus Neomonachus; species Neomonachus schauinslandi. Next base: position 112,437,610 of record NC_058412.1, on the reverse strand, counting down.
TCCTCTAAGGTAGGAATTCTGGGAGGGTTTCTTTCTAGCAGAGGAGGAATTTGATTTGACTTAGGTTTAACAAGATCCCTCTGGCTGTTGAGTGGAGGATGGATTGTGCATGGGACAAGGATGGAGGCAGAGAAGCCAGGGAGGAAGCTACTGGAATAGTCTAGGGGAGAGGTAATGGTGGCCTGGGCTGGCAGGGAGGCCTGTGCTCGCTGCTCTATGTCCTTCATGAAGACACAGGAAGAGACAGGAGCCTTCCTCCAGCCCCTACCCGTGACCCCAGCCCACGGTCTCCCCACAGCTAGAAAGGTACATCCAGATGAACTTGAGATCAGAGCTGGCACAGGTCCAACAGCACATGGTCCAGAACCAGACGGCCACCATGCTGGAGCTAGGCACCAGCCTCTTGAACCAGACCACCGCCCAGACCCGCAAGCTGACTGATGTGGAGGCTCAGGTACGGAGGCCAAGTAGGTGGCACTGGCGGGGAGGGAAAGGGCAAGGGCTGTGGCCAGCCTTGACCTCTGGCCCTGGGTAAAGTCTGGGCCTGTAGCACCCTGGGGCCCTTCCCTGATGACCCTGTCGCAGAACACTCTGACCACCAGGCCATGCCCCTGGGGGTGGGCCCTGGGCCTAGTTCTCCTGTCTCTGTGACTCCAGTGACTCTGGGTCTGTGCTGGGCACTGGGATGAGAGGGGCGAGCAGCACTCAGGGGGTTCCGAGGGCTACAGGGAGAGATGGATCATAAAGAATTCATTCAACCTCACGGGGCCAGCAACTCTGAGACGGGGCAACAGAAGGGGAGGGAGGGAAGAAATGGATAGATAAACAGGAGGGTGAGTAAATGAAAGGAGGAAAAGCTTGAACGACAAAGAGGCACGTGTCTGTTGAAACCCTACTATGTGCCAGGCACTGCGGGAGGTTCCTGGGTCTAGTTCAGGGCAGTAAATGAAGCAGGCATGCACCCCCCACGCTTGTGCATCTTCCTTTCTAATGACCGCCAGGAGAACGAACAGGATAAATAACCTGCACGTGTGAGAGGGTGAGGGTCTCAGGAGAAAAAGGCACAGACAGGAGGGAGGGAGTGTGTGCTAGGAGCAGTGAAGGGATGGCTTGCAAGTTTGGACAGGGAGGCCAGGAGGGCACTGCGGAGAAGGTAGGGTCCGAGCCAGGCTCACCAGGAGGGCCTTCCAGAACAAGGAGAACAGCGTGGGCCAAGCCCCAGCAGCGGGACCGCACTGGCAAGCTCCAGGAACATCCAGGAGGTCGGTGTAGCCAGACAGAGAGCAGGGGGCAAGGGGTGGGCAAGGGATCCCAGAGACAATGTGGGCAGAGGACATCACAGGGCGCTGCAGGCCGTGGCGAGGACTGCGACTTTTCCGCTGCGTGCAGTGGGAGCCGCAGGATGATTCTGAGCAGATGGGCCACGGTTTAAAAGGCTGCCTTGGACTGTTTAGCAGAGGAAGGAGTGTAGGGAACAAGGGTGGGGGCAGGGAGCCCTGTGAGGAGGGTGGCACAGGGCACAGGGCGAGAGATGACAGAGGCCAAGAGGGGGGCCTTGGAGTAGGGGAGGGTGGTCAGGTGCCCATTTGGAAGCTGGATCTTACAGGACCTGCTGGGAGGTTGGATTGGGGCAGGAGGGAGGTGGTCAAGGGGGACCCCTCCTGGGGCCTGAGCAACAGGAGAAATGGAGCTGCTGTCAAGAAGCAGATCATCAACTCAGCTAGGGCCTATGAGTGGGTGCGTAAAGGCATGAATGGACGACTATAGGAACTAACTGCTGGGAGGGGGGAAATAGGTCAGCACGCTGCTGGATGGCAGAGCCCCTGGACAGGTGGGCGGCTGCTGATCGGGGATCCTGCAGGGTCTGCGTCGCGCCCTTCCCCTTCCTGTTTGCTGGGACAGGTCCTGAACCAGACATCCCGAATGGAGATCCAGCTGCTGGAGACCTCGCTGTCCACCAACAAGCTGGAGAAACAGCTACTACTGCAGGGCCATGAGCTCCACAGGCTGCAGGGCCGCAACAGGTGGGCACTGGCACCCTGGCACCAGGCCAGGGCTGGGACCCAAGGCAGGTGGGACCCAGGCCGGTGGGGGGGCGCCCAGAGCCAGGGTTGGGCTGGGGCTGGGGCCAGGGTTGGAAACTAGACTTGGGGCTGGTACCTGGGATGGGGCCTGGGGCCAGAGCTGCGGGCCCGGATTAGGACTGAAGTGAAGGACCATTTGGGGGGCTCAGGTACTGCCAGAGCTGGGGTAAGGACTGAAACCAGGGCTTGGTCCCAGACTCAAGCTGGGACTGAAGGTGAGCCCTGGGGTAGGGCTGGGGGCCAGACAGGCACCCCTGGGTGGAGACAGGAGACAGACATTTCCCCGGGGGCTCAGGACACCCCAATTCTTTCTCTGTTCTTTCTTTTTCCTTTCCTTCTTCCTTCCTTCCTTTCTTTCTTTCTTCTTTTTTTGTTTTTTTTTTTTTAATTTTATTTATTTGACAGAGAGAGACACAGAGAGAGAGGGAACACAAGCAGGGGGAGTGGGAGAGGGAGAAGCAGGCTTCCCGCAGAGCAAGGAGCCCGATGCAGGGCTCAATCCCAGGACCCTGGGACCATGACCTGAGCCCAGGGCAGACGCTTAACGACTGAGCCACCCAGGCGCCCCCCTTTGTTTCTTTATTTTATAAATGTTTAACAGCTTTATTGAGCTACAGTTTACATGCTGTACAATTCACCCTGTAAATTTTTATTTGATTTACTTATTTGTAAATAAGTAAATCTGATCTTATCCACTGGTTCCCCTTCCCAGAAGCAACCACACTGCCAGCTTCTCGTCTTCACCGGCAGAGAGTCTCGGCATTTGTAAGCAAATACACTTGAGGGGAACACCCTGCAAATTACAAAGAATAAAAGAGTCATGGGGTACAGATAAGGCAGAGAAATGGACATCTGAGGCTGATTTCATCTTGGTTTCGAGCTGAGTAGAGAAAAACTGTCAAGGTCAGGATGCTGGAGGAGGCAACACCCACCCACCGAAGCGGCCACGGACCCGTGTGCAGGGGGAGATGTTATTGTTGCTCAAATTCTGGGTCAAGATAAGGCCGTCAGGCCCGTCCAGCTCCCTCTGATCTGCGTGTAGCTCATGATAGTTTGTCCACCTTCTCATTCTTATGCTCCCACCCCGAGGTGGGCAAGGGCAGGGACTGGGACTGTCTGAATTGGCACCAGGTGCCTCGAAGTCAGTGAAGACGGAGGATGTCAATAAGCGCTTGGCCCATGGAGATCGCTAAGATTCTAGAATCTGAGTGTGCCCCAATTTTTTCTCTTCCTGCAGCAGAACTCGGGGCTCAGGGGAAATTCCTTCTGCCCTGGCTAGATTCGTTGTTCTAGTCTGGAGAATGGGTCCGCATAACCTCATAGATAGGAGACTGTCTCCCTCCTACTCTATCCCTCAGCCACCCACCCACCCACAGCAGAGGTAACCCCTCTTCCTAGTGTCTTGTCCTCTTCCATTCATTCAACCAACAATTGTTTTTTGAGCTCTTAGCACAGGTCAGACACTGTTCTAGAAACTGGGGTTACAGAAGTGAACACATAGATAAAAATCCCTATCCCACAGCATACATTCTATAAGCTAACATTTGAGGGTTTCCTATGAATATGTAAACAAATATGTGTGCATAGTCCTTTTGTTGCCCTTCTTGAACCCAAATGGAGCTTACCGCTCTTCTGCACCTCTTTTTTCCAAGAAACTGTTCTATAATTGTATGACACACTTGCCCATTCTTTTCTCTAACTGTGTCATGTTCCACCCTATGGCTGCCCACACTTATATCCCCAGTCCCCAATTAATGTATATTAAGGTTGTTTCCTGTCTTTTACTCCTGTTCAGCGAGAAGCCCCTAATAATGTCCCCATACCCCATTGCACACACGCGGGGAGCAAACCAGGATAAAATGCCAAAAGTGGAAGAGTTGAGTTTTAGAACTTTTCGCTTTTTCTAAAACTCTTTTTCTAAAAAACTCATGACAAATATGCTCCATGTTTATTATATCACCAGACAACAAGGACCTATAAAACGAAAGGGAAAGTGGGTTCCCTCCAGCCTCCTCCATCTTCCTCCCTCTCCATCGCCCTCCTCCTCCGGAACCGGCTCCGCAGGGGGAACAGCACTTAGCCAGCTGTCTTTCACTTTCTCTTCCAGCGCAGGCACCGCTGTGTCCTTCCACGTGTCTTTCCATGCCTTTTCCTAGCAGTTCACCGGCTTCCCTCTCCATTTCCATTAATACCTTTCTTCTTTCTCTTGTTCTGTCTTCCCACGTGTGGGATTGGACTAGAGGCACCGATGTGCCAGCGCAGTTCACTCCACGTCCTGGGCGTCTTGCCAAATGCGTGCAGATGCGCTCTGCCTCCTTCCTCTTGCGGCTCCAGAACATTTCTAGGGACACGGAAAGAAAACAGCCTCGGCCAGCTCCGGCTGTTGGACATTTAGGCTGTTTCCTTTCTCTCCAGCAGAACCAGTCCCCCCAGGGGCACTCTCGCGCCTGCTCCCTGGAGAGCCGACTGCTAGGTCAAAGGGCAGGCATACTGGGGATTTGGTAACCACGACCCGGTTGCTGGCATGTCCTCCCACCCGCACCTCTTTCTTCTATGGACCCCGGTCCATCTTCTTCAGGGCGGGGTCTCTCTTTCCTCCCCTCCTCACTCTCTGCCATCGGTGGGCACAGCTGTGTAACCCAGGGCAGGACGCTCGACCTCTCTGGGCCTCGGTGCGGATCTGGTCCGCGGAGTGTCCCCCCCCCCCCCGGGGGTCCCAGGGCCAAGCGCGCGAGTGTGGCTGCGTGGTGGGGACCGCGGGCTGACGTGCGTGCGCCCCCCGCCCCGCAGCGCGCTGGAGACGCGGGTGCAGGCCCTGGAGACGCAGCAGCAGGCGGAGCTGGCTTCTCTCCGCGGCGAGAAGGAGCGGCTGCGGCGTCTGCTGGGCCGCCAGAGTGGCGCCCTCGCCGGCCTCGAGCGCAGCCTGCGCGCCGCCAGCGGCAACTCCAGTCTCGTGCAGCGGGAGCAGCGCCGGCTGCTGGAGTCCGTGCAGCGCCTGGTGCGCGTCGTGGCCCAGGGCCCGGGTGAGCGAGCGGTGCGCCCGGCGCGGTGCGGGAGAACGGCAGGAGAGGGGAGGGAGACCCTGCTTACCCCCTCGCGGCTCGCTGCGGGGGAGGGGGGGAAGGCCCGGCCCCTCTCCCAGCACCTGTGAAACAGAAATAACAACAAACAATAATAATGGTGAGGACGAGAGTCCCAGGAGGAACCAATCCAGACTCTACGCCCTGACTCCATGAGTGACCTTGAGCAGGTCCCCGTCCCTCTCTTGGCCTCAGTTTCCCCATCTGTTTAACGAAGGTGAAGCTAATAAGGTTTATTTGCCGGCCCAGACTGCCAAGTTTGGGATCCAGGATCCATCCTCCATCCTCGCTTGCTCAGACTTGCCCCACCCCTCCCCCGGCCTCAGTTTCCCTATCTATAGAATGGAGAGGTTGGACTCACTGTTCCCGAAGGACTTCTGTCACCCTGTCGCCCTTGTCCCTAAGCCCAGGACGGCCAAACAGGAGTGAGGAGACATCTCTGGCCCTAGCTTCTAAGAAGGGAGAACAATGCCTGGGTTTCCCCCCTCGCCCAGCTCTCACTGACTCCTGATGGGGCCACTTGGGGTGGCCAAGGCATTGCTGGTTTCGGCTTCAATCACGCGGTCAGCAAAACCCTTATTGAGCACCCACTGTGTGCCAGGCCCAGTGCCGGGTGCTGGGGATGCAGCAGTGAACAGCATAGTCTTGCAAAAATACCCACCTGCCCATCTCTGGGTCTCTAAGGGAAGAAGGAGGAAATGCATATTTTTGAGTACCTACTATGTGCCACTATGTGCCAACAGTGTTCTTGAAATTACCAGGCCACTAAAGGCCTAAAAGGCTGTGCTGAGGAGAGAGAATATGAACCTGAGGATAATCAGGAGACACACGAGGGTTTTGCACCCAGTGGGACTATGTTTTAGGAAACGCAACTGGAACCGGGCAGTGGAGAATGGCTGGGTGAGAGAAAGACCTCAGAAGGGGTTTCTACCCGGGCTGGATCGCCGTAGCAGGAGACTGGGAAGCTTTTAAGGCACAAGGAATCAAGCAATAGTGATGGGTTCCAGGCACTATGGTGCCAAAGGATGGCACCAGGGCTCTGTCTAAGTCGGGCAGGCCCTGCTGGGTTTGAGGGATTTGAGGCCCCAAGGAAGCCACAGGCAGGAGAAGTGGATACCTTCCAAACCATGAGATACGGAGTGACCCGAACCCATCACAGGCTTGTGCGTAGCCCTGGCAGGGAAGCCGCCTAAATGAGTCCCATGTGTGGGTGTATTGTAGCTCAGTCCCAGCTGCAGGCCCAGGCCCAAGGCCTCCCCCCACAGGCTCACCGCTAGCCCAGTCTCCAGCTGTGACCCAATGTCTGTTCACCGGTCTGGGGAGGGCACGTTGCCTCGGGCACCCTTTGCCCCAAATGCCCTGTCCCCCTGCCCCACTGTCACCAGAGAAGGGCACTGTGGAGTTCTGCCTCCAGCCCAAGGCTCTAAGGACTCCTTCGTATGACCTAGAGAGCAGGAAGGCTCTGCCTGTGCCCCCAGCTATGTGCCCTTGAGCCAGTTACGTGACTCTTGGGCCCTAGTTTCCTGGTCTATGAAAGGGGGAAGGACCTCCTTGGAGTTCAGACTCCAATTACCTCTCCTGGAGGACTCTAGCAGCCTCGTCCGTGGCCTCCCTGCTTTGAGTCTCATCCCCTCCAGTCCGCGTTCCACACTCTGGCCAGAGCGCTCTTCCTCGGCACAGCCCAGGCTCCTCATCCTGGCCTGCAGGGCTGACCTTGCCCCCTGCTGAAACTCAGCCTCATCTCTCCTTCCTTGGTGACCCTGCCTGTGCCAGCCTTGTCCTACTCCAGTCAAGGTCATCGGACAGCTACAGCTCTGGCCTCAGCTCTGCTCTCGTGGGTGGCGGGTCATTTCCCTCCCTGGCCTCCACCACTTCTTCTCACTGCATGGTCCTCTGCACAGGTCTGATACCTCTCCCTGTCCCCGGCACCTCCCAACCCGGAAGCTGGCAGGAAGTAGTACCCACCTGGCCCCTTCCCTCTCTCCTTAGCTTACCTCCGATTGCTTTTGCCTTGTCCCATTGCAGCCTCTGTGAGAGCAGCTGAGCACGTGTTCCAGGACTGTGCAGAGATCCAGCGCTTCGGGGCCAATGCCAGTGGCATCTACACCATCCATGTGGCCAATATGACGGAGCCCAGGAAGGTTAGGGGACCGCTTGGGGGCGGAGGCTATCCAAGGGGGTTGAGCCAAGGGCGTCCCTGGCAGGCCACCCCCCATCAGCTTCAGGCCTTGTCCAACATCTGAGATACCCCAGAGAAGGTGGGATGACCCTACTGTTGCTTAAGGTAATGCTAGCTTATTCAGCACATCAACCCGGAAAATCCAGGGGCTTAACCCAAAGAAGTTTCTTTCTAATTTACATGTAGTCTGGTCGAATGCAGGTGTGGGGGCTCTGCTCCATGTGGGAAATTAGGGACCAGGGCTGATAGAGACCCCACCATCTTCAGTGAGTGTTTCCAAGGTTGCCCCAGGCTTTGAGGTCCAGTTATCAGATGGATGGATGAGGGGTCAAGGGAAAGGGTGGCTATCAGGAGGGAGGGCTTGGGGGCCAGACCCAGCAGTGAGAGAGTATAGAGAACAACTAGCCAGTCTTCACACTTCCCGATTCCCTGTTCAATTTCCTTTGAATTCCTATAAATATACCTATCAGTTTGTCTCCAGACTGTCTTTAACACTTCACATACACACCTGCTCAACTCCTCTTTGACACAGAGTTCGGGCCCTCGATTTCTACCTAGAATTTCACCTTTTTGTTATATTTATTTTTATAATGATCTGAATAAAAGCAAGTGTTAAAAGGACACGACTTTTTAAGTAAATGTTCTACATGAAATTAAGTCAATTCAGCTATGGTGGAATCCTGGGAGGCCAGAGTTCTGGGCTCACACCTTAGCTTTACTTCAGTCTCACTTGCCTTGAGCAAGTCCCTTGTCCTCTCTGGGCCTCAGTTTCCCTTCCTGCACCCTCTGCCACTTTCACAGCAAATGTCCCTGTCTTCTCTCCCTGAGCTGGCCTTTACCTTCTCAGAGCTGCTTCCTCCACTGGAGGTGCCATTCCCCTTGTTGGCCTGTCAGGCACATGCCAAGGCCCTGTTCTCATGCTACCTCCTCTGGGAAGCCTGCCAGGGTTGCTCAGTGACTCCTTCTTAGGAGCTGTCCTTGTAGCAAACCAAATGTTCATAATCAATAGTCTGCCTGCCCTATCATAGCCTCCTGCAGACCAAGCTGGCCCTGAGGGTTGCTTTATCTCTGATTTGTCTCTGGGACCAAGTGTGTCCTCACTGAACACTGAACATGTACTGAACTGGCTGGAAAAATAATATGTGAACAAAGATTAGGCTGAAAGAAGAGATTATGTTGGATGGTGAGCACTTTGAGGGAAAGACTCTTTCTGTCTTATCCATATTGGCATCTCCCATGCCTTGAATGGAGCTTGGTATATAGCAGGCGCTCAGAAAACATTTGTCTGCCGAACATAATAACAATTCCCGAGTCTATGCTGTGTGCCAAGCGTGTTACGCCTCTCGGCATTTAATCCTTACAACAACCTCGCAATAACAGTGAGGGAAAAGCCTCCACTTACTGAGTTTCCAGTATGCCCAGGCTCTGTTCTTTACATGGCTCAGCTTACACAGTTCTCACATCAAGCCAATTTGCAGATGAGAAACTGAGGCACAAAGAGGTTAAGGTTTTAACACTTGCATTTTATGAGTGAGGAAAGGAAGGCTCTGAGGGGGCATCACTTGCCCATGACTTTAGAAAAATGATGACAATAGGTGGGAAATATGAACCTGGGTATTTCTGATGCCCTCGACCTCCAGGCTCACTTGTTGCTCTGTGAGAATGTAAGCCAAATCAAAATTGGGCCAGCCCTGACCTGCTTCCGCCAGCTTCCGGGGACTTCCAACTCCCTCCCCCACCACCACCCAATTCCTTCCAGGTGTTCTGTGACATGGAGGCCAATGGAGGCGGATGGACTCTCATCCAGCGCCGTGAGAATGGCAGCGTGAATTTCCAGCGGAACTGGAGAGATTACAAACAGGTAACACTGCTGCCCTGGGAAGGGGCTTCTCTGCCCTGAAACCAGGAGCAGGTGGATCGCCCTCAACCCTTCCCAGAAAAAAAAAATCAACCCACCTAAAACCAACCACCTTCAAACAGATTTTCCCAGTGCACATTCACTGTCAGGGACTCCATCACCAGAAATTGAACCTTCTTTTTTGCAAGTTCTGACATATATCTTAAGAATAAAAGTTTAACCTTATTTTTTTATTTGTGGAAAGATTATATATGCATATTGCTTAAAAATTTTTTTAAGAATACAAAAAAAAAAGGAACAGAAAGAAAGTAATCTCCCCTGCCCACCCCTGGCTGCATTGCTTAATTGAATGTCCCTGTCTTTGCACACAATAATATAATGACATCTGCAGGAGAGATTCTGTAACATGGACTTGCTGGCTCAAAGACCCCATGTGTTTTACAAGATGAGACATAGTGCTGGATTGTCTTCCAATTTCTTTTTTTTTTTTTTTAAAGATTTTATTTATTTATTTGAGAGAGAGAGAATGAGAGAGAACACATGAGAGGGGGGAGGGTCAGAGGGAGAAGCAGACTCCCCGCCGAGCAGGGAGCCCGATGTGGGACTCGATCCAGGGACTCCAGGATCATGACCTGAGCCGAAGGCAGTCGCTTAACCAACTGAGCCACCCAGGCGCCCTGTCTTCCAATTTCTTAATTAAATTTTGAATAAAGGATTTTTGGCAAGCTGACTTAAAAGCTCTTAAAGTTTCCACAAGCAAAAGAAATAGAAAAGGATACACGGAAATGCAACAATATCATTAGTTGTGTCGCTTACTGTTCATTTGATAAATACTTAAAAATAAATACCAAATCAAGATAGGAGTGTTCTTGAGCCAGTTGGGTTTTAAACAATTGCTGAAATGGCAAAAAGAAATAGGATACTCAGACGCAGAAATACAGGAGGGCACTGAATATTAATCATTAGGCTGATCTGCAGCGCCACGTGGCTAAATGGGGAGTGGGGCTTAGGTGTGCCCCTGTCCTTGGTGCTGAATTGTTGCTCGGGCCCAGGGCACTTGTGTCTCCTCACCCTGGGACACTGGTGACACCTAACGTGCTTAGCTTTGCATTTCTGTGTTGCTGAAATCTTGCCAACCTGACCAAGGTTTGCTATACAATTCATGCAGCTTATTAAAATCTTTAATTTTTTATTGAGGTTCGACAGACATGCCGATAAGTGCACAGATCTCAGGCGTAAGATACTCAGTGGATTTTTACATACGTATTCACCCACGTGACCACCATTCAAAGCTAGGTATATCTACAACACGGCCGGCACCACAGAAGCCCTCCCTGTGGCCCCCTGTGCCTCCATGTGTCCCGGTCAATACTCCCCCCAAAGGTAGTTGCTATTCTGACTTCTATCACCACAGATTCATTTTGCTTGTTCTTAAACGCCATAGAAATGTGATTTCAATTATTTTCAACTGAATTTTACATTTACAAAAATCTTAGTCTTTTTGCTCTAGGAGGTGGAGAACTCCCATCCCTAGGCCTGCCCACTCTGTACTTTGTGGACTTGATCATTAGGCAACGTGGTTTTGGATTAAGTGGCCCTGGAGCCTGGCCCAGCCCAGCTCTTCAGCCAGGGAGGCAGCCTCCCATCGCAGCATGAAACCCACCCCTACCCTTCACTCTCCGCAGGGCTTCGGTGACATGGCGGGGGAGCACTGGCTGGGCAATGAGGTGGTGCACCAGCTCACCAGCAGGGCAGCCTACTCTCTGCGCGTGGAGCTGCAAGACTGGGAGGGCAACGAGGCCTATGCCCAGTATGAGCATTTCCAGCTGGGCAGCGAGGGGCAGCTGTACAGGTGGGCTCGGGGCCCAGGCTGGTGGGCGGGCCAGGGTCCTGGGCTAGTGGCTGTAGAGTCTGTACCAGGGGTCAGTCCCTGGGCGTCTCCTGTTGCTACCATCTGTCCCCCATTTGGGCACACGTCACGGGATCTGGAGGCGGCTGGTTAACACTCAGCACGTCCTAGCCGCTGGGTGGGGTGGAGAGTTTGTCGCTGACGCTGCCGGCCCAGGAACAGGAAAGGGCCTTCTAAGGTCAGTCACCCCGAGTCAGCCATATTACTGAGGCCCAGAGCGGGGAGTCCAGGCTGTCCCGTGCTGTGGGGTGAGGTGGAAAGGTCCCTGGGCAGGGAATCAGGGGACCTGAGCTAATTCTGGCTCTGTTCCAGCTCGCTTTGCAAACTTGGGCAAGTCAAAATTCTGGCTTCTCTGTACCTCTGCTTCTTTAACGGCAGGATGGGCTTAAATAGGAGTATAATGTAGCATCATCAAGGTCTCCCACACCTCCCTTGGCTTGGTTCTTGGCTCTGTTTAGGAAAAGAAAAGAGCATTTATTGAGCACCTACTATGTTCCCGGCATATTACTCCATTTAATCCTCCTACAACACTCTGAGGTAAGCACTGCTGTACCTGCTTTAGGGATGTGGAAGCAGGCACAGAGCTTAAGTCCCCTGCCCAAAGTTACAAGTTAGGTAGAGCTTGGATTTGAACTCAGATCTCTCTGCTACGAAAACTCAGGGTGTTTCCACTACATGATGTTGCCTCTCTGAGAAACTCAATGTTCTCGGAGAGAAGACTAGGTCCTGGCTATCTTTGAACAGGATAGAACTGAAATCATAGACTCACACTCACGGGTCTGCAAAGGACCTCACCTGTCATCTGGGTCTTCCCATGATGCTAGAATCTCCTCCACAGCCATAGTCATCATCCAGCCAGGCTGGAATGCCTCCACTGACAGGAAGGTCACTTCCTCCAAAGGAATCTCTGGTGGCTCTCTGTCCTCCTATACTTTATGTCTAATTCCATCTTGGGGAGATTTTCAATGAGTGCCCTACCCTTCTCTCTTCTTATTAAATGCCCCTGGATCCTCCAGCTAAGTTGTCCTGACATCCTCCTTATGGGACCCACCCCAGTCTGATAATAGTCCTCCTTAAACTGCAAGCTTCAGAGCTGAATGAACCGTGCCCTGGGTCTGGGCTAGGCAGGGCTAAGCTGGATGCCCTCTCTACTCCTCAAGCTGACCAGTGAGTCGCCACAACACCCTGCTGACTCCTATTTAAGCCACCAAAGCCAAGGTTTAAGTCCTGACTCAATCCTTATCCCCCTGAGCAACCCTGAAGAAGTGCCTCCACCTTCTCATCTGTAAAATGGGTGCCCTAGGTGTACCTACCTTATTCAACGTGTTATGAAGCTCAAATGAGATACTGCACATAGAGCATTAACAGAGATGGGCCCCTTTGGAGGGGTGTTGCGACACCAGTCACGCAAGCCCCGGGCTGCACATTTAAGGGCACAGTTAGGGCTTCACAGTTAGGGCACAGACATGCAGAGCCCGTGGTGGGAGGCGCAGGGACTGAGCCAGGCCACATGCCCAGGGCCCACATTCCCTCTTGATCCCACCAGCAGCACCTCCCAGGCCCTTCCTGGGGGAACCAGAGCTGCCCTGAGCTGCCCTGGCTGCATCTGGTGTCCGTTTTTCTCCACCCATAGGACCTTCTTAATTTTTCCCAAACCAGGTCCCCACCTCAGTTGCCGGGGCTACAAACACCCAACACCCTCTCCTGTCAGGCTGAGCAAGAGCCTATGGCGGCCGTGTGTCCAGGGCAGGAACGCAGGGACAATGGCTAACAAGCGCTAAATGTGCTGAGCATTTACCGTGTGCCCGCACTGCTCTGCACTCCTCACACCCCAAGGACCTCGGATCACAATAACGAACGAGGTCGTCACGGGTAACATTACTATCACTACCATTTTAACAGAAGGAGAAACTGCAGCTGAAGAAACTGCAGCTGAAGCAGTCTGCCCACCGTCATGCCGCTGGCGAGTGGCAGGGCTGGGATGCAAATCCAGGCATTCTATCCCCAGAGCTCATGGTCGTAATAGCCACGCAGCCTTGGCCGTGCCCACCAGGGTCTCACAGCCTGGCAGAGAAATAGAAACCCTCCCCCACTGGCTGCAGATGTGCAAGTCACAGGGCTGGGGGTGCCCCGGGGCACAGATCCATGTGGGCTGGTGTGGTCAGGGAAGGCTTCCGGGAGGTGGTGGGCTGGGGTTGCAGGATGGTCAGCTGGGGAGCAAAATGCACACAGCTCCCAAGGCAGGCCACCCTGGGCTGGGACCTGGCTCTCGCCGTCTTTCATTCCGAGGCCTGGGGCAGCCTCCCTGGGCTCTCGGGATCTCTGTTTCTTCATCTGTAAGATGGAAATAATAGGGTGTTGTGAGGATGCCAGGAGACGAGCTAAGCCGCAGAATGCCCAGAACACAGGAGGTGTTCAAAAAAATGTCAGCCATCGTCCTCATTATTAGTATTATTATTTTGATCCTTCTCTGTCCTGTCCAAGACACGGGTTCGGTGAGATGAGAGAGGCCTGGCACACGGCGAGTACTCTGCCGCTGGGAGGCAGCAGGCAGGGAGGGCAAGCCAGGGCCAGGGACAGTCCAAGCAGCCTAGACTGGGGTGCCCCCTCCCAGAACAACTGGAGGGAACCCTTAGCCTTGGACAAAGCCTCTTGGGGGGCGGGGCATTCTTTAACCAGCCAACCTAACTCTGGACCCATCTCCCATCACCACCTCCGGGTGGCCTCCAGGCTTTCTCTGAGTGGGTACAGCGGGTCAGCAGGACGCCAGAGCAGCCTGGTCCTGCAAGGCACCAACTTCAGCACCCGTGACGCAGACAATGACAACTGCCTCTGCAAGTGTGCCCAGATGCTGTCTGGAGGTGGGTGTGGGGGGCTGGAGCCCTGCACCTGGTTGGACACCCCCATTACCTCCCCACCCAGGTCCTGTGTGTTCAGCCAGGTGCTGTTGGGAAGAGGGTGCAGGTCAGGGTCTCACCCACCTGCACGCTGGCCTGGCTGTCCCCCCCTTTCCCCACTAAGTCCTTAAGGTTCCCTCAGTGTCTCCCCTCATCCTAACACAGGCACCACCGATCTTCCTCTGAGACTGGGCTAGGGGAAAACAAACTGGGGGGGAGGGGCATCGAGGTGCCACCCTCCAGAGGCTGCAGGCTGAGCAGAGGGTCTGGGGGTCCCCCTGCCGCCCGCATGCCCATTCCACTCGGCCCCATCTCCCCCTGCGGGCTGGCTTCCCAGAGGAGGCAGCAGCCCCGGTTAGTCCCGGGGCCTGGGGGGCTGCCCTCAACCCACTGGCTGGCCCCCCCCGGCCCAAGCATCTTGCTCTCCCTCCACCAGGGTGGTGGTTTGACGCCTGCGGCCTCTCCAATCTCAACGGCATCTACTACCCAGCTCGCCACCACACGCGCAAGCTCAACGGCATCCGCTGGCACTACTTCCAGGGCCCCAGCTACTCGCTGCGGGCCACTCGCATGATGCTGCGCCCTGTGGGCATTTGAGAGGCAGTCGCGCCCGGAGGCTGGACCCAGGGGAAGAGCCAGGGCGAGCTGGACCCCAAACACAGGGCATAGTGCCAGGGCCTTGTCCTGGATACCCTGGGCCTCCTGAGGCCGCTCTCCTTTCCTGCCCGGGAGTCAGAGGGTCCGCTGCCTCCCTGTTCCCCTCAAGTTGTGAGATGGTGGGTAATGGGGGGATCCTGCCTCTACAGTGTCCCTCTGTCCTCTTCCCTCTGTCTCCTGCACGGGCCCCCTGCCAGCTTGAGGGTCACAACACCCTGAATGAGCTGAGAACAGACTTCATGTAGGTCCTCAAAGAAATACATGACTAACAGTCCACCCCTCCTAGGCCCCAGCATCTGGAGCTCAGACCTGGTCTCTTGGAGGCTCCAGAAGATCTAACAAGGATTTCTTTACCCCCAGTGTGTCCTCGAAGGTGTTCCGGAGAGAATAACTCAGGCTCCCCTCGAAAAGTACCTATGGAGGGAAACACCAGCTTAAATCAATATGAACAGGCATCCATAGCTGCAGGACTTGTCAGAGCCTTTAGTGTGGGCATATGCCTTCTGACTGCCTGTGAAGAGGTTAGAGTGGGCAGCTTTCTCCAAGTGTCCTTATTGGAAAACAGGCCTTCTTTATCCCAGAGCATCTCTCGGGGCTGCAGATGCCCTTGGAAAAAGTTGGTCAAGTGTGAAGAGGAGGAGCCCTAGCTCCCCACCCCCATCTGCACTCACACTCTCGAGCTACAAGAGACACAGTGATGGTCTCAAACAGCCTCTAAAAGCAACTGGAAGAAGCTTTGGGTTAAAGAAGACACATGCCACCCCTGAAGAAGGATCTAGAACTAAGTTTCCGATCTGTGCTGTGGGCTGGGGTCCTGCCAGGCTCCTTCTGGCCCCAGGAAGCCAGATATCTGCCTGGTGGCTACCCTCTCAGCACTCCCTGTAGCCCTAGCCCACCTTGGCTCAAGTTTCAGGGACTGTTGGGGACTGTCCACTCTGCCTTGGGCAGGATGCCATCTTCAAGTCCAGATCCTCCCAGCCTCCAAGCCAGGACCCTAGCCCTCTCCTCCCACCTGATCCAACAGTGATGCTGCAGTTGGGGGTTTGAGGAAAGTGGGAGTGTGGGGCAGAGCCGGCCTTGGCCTGGGTCTGGGAGACCAGGGGCTCCCCATGAGCTTCCTTCAGAGGACAGGGTCAGAGAGGGGCCACAGCCACCCTGCCACCCACCCCCATCACTGTCACCCTCCTCGGGCCTGGTGAGGCCAGCACCGTCCTGCTGTCTTCAGCCAACACCCAGACCAGCCGAGACCAACCTGCTCTCCCACCAGGGTACGCCTCTGTCTTCAGGTTTTCTCCTGGATGAGGCTGGGATGGTGGAAATGGGCCACTTTTCCCACCTGTCCTTGAGTCCCGCATCAGCTGATCCCCTGGCAAAGCCAGCACAGATTAACACTGATCTCTTTGAAAAAAACAAAGGATGGGGTTGCCAATGGTGGCCTTTCAGGCAGGAGGGGGAAATTACCGAGGGGCAGGGTGCTGCCCAGAAGGCTCACGTGGCCTCACACAGCATTTGCTGGGCAGGCCTTCATTTAGCATCTACCGCGTGCCCAGCCGTGCTGCCGGCGGGACTCTGGAATTGGACAGACCTGCTCCAGCTCCTGGACTTGAGGCCAGTGGCTCAGCCTCTCAAGGCCTCAGTTGCCTTGTCTGTGAACTAGAAATGATGCTCTCTCCTGGCTGGGCTGTGGCAGGAGGCAATGAAACCGTGTATGTCAACTTTGTAACGGGGCTCGGCATGAGCAGGTGCCTAATAAAGTTTAGTTCCCAAAGAGGAAAGTGGGATGAGGAAATTCACCCCTAAGTGCATGCCCCCCTTCTTCTGGACCCAGGTAAGGTGAGCATTTGTTTTTGACTCCGTGGCATTTATGTGTGTACTGCAGAGTTTATCAGCCAGGTGGGCACTGGAGAGATGAAGCCAGAGCTGGGAGCCCCAGGGACAGACTCCTCTGGGTGGGGTGAGGCCCAAATCCGGGTCTGTAGTCATTTTCTAGAAAAGGCCAAGAAGCTGATTTGGGTTACCCTCAGATGCCTGTTCTAAAATAGTCATCCTTCCTTCCTACCTTCCTTCCTCCTCCATGCCAGGACTCATCCAACACAAGGGATAGAAACCCTATCCTAAGGAATGGATTGACTCACATGCCAGGAAGTCTAGGAGTGGATTCAGGCACGGTTAGATCCAGGGGCTCAAATGATGTCCCTCTTCACCTCTCAGCCCTGCATCCACCATGTTGACTTTACTCTCCATCAGGTTTTCTCCTGACAGGTGGCTCCAGCAGCCCTGGGCTCATGTCCTCCCAGCTGAGCATCCCTAAGACAGAGAGTTCCCCTGTCCCAGTGATTCCAGCAAAGGCATGATTTTCTCCAGCTGGGACTGGTCCTCCTGTGCGCATCTCTGCACTTATCACTGTGTGTCTGATTGACCAGACCTGGGCCACCTGATCACACCTGGAACGGGGGTGGGGTCAGTCCCACCCAAGTCACGTGGACCAGCTGTTTCTAGGCGCCATTTCCAGACTGGCAATCACTGTTCCTCCTTCCATCTCTCTGACTCCCATTTCCCTTCTCTCCATCTCTGCCCCCTCTCCCAGCCTCCGTGCCCCCAAGGCCTGGCCCCAGGCTCCAGCTCACCTCGGGGTTGCCCCAAACTATCAAGGACACAGCTGTGGCCTGTCCAGGGATGTCAGACCCTGGTTCGCTGTCCTGGCTGTGTCCCTGGCCCTCTCTGACTGAGTCTCTGTTTCCCATCCCTGCAATCAGGACAGAGCAGCTGCTGACCTCTCTAAGCCCCCTGACAGTGATGCTGAGCCACAGCGGCTGCAGACAAGACCAGCAGAAGGACTCCAGGCAGCACAAGGCCCCCGTGGGGGCATGGCTGGTGTGGCCTTGGCCCTGGCTGGATCTCCTCGAGGTCCCTACGCATAGGATCTGGCTTCTGGGATACCTGACTCTGCAGAATCCTTGTCCCCCTCCCTACACCAGACCGGCATTCTCCGCACTGTAGTGATGAAGAAGTTAGTGCTCAGAGAGGAAAAGGGTTTCATCCGAGGTGGCACAGCACATCACCACCTCCGGTGCCCCTGCATCTATGAGCTGCCTCCCTTGTGCGGGCCTCTCTGGGGCATCTTGGCACCAACCACAAAAATACTGGAGTAGGGTCCCCTCTACTTATTTTAAGGACTGAAGGAAATTTCTGGAAAGCTCTCCAAGACCAGTCTGCCTTTACCACTGGCACCTGATCACATTGTTCCTAAGGTCTCTGCATGTCCCCAGCAGAAGCAGTTTCCACAATGAGGGAGAAAGTCACTGTGCACACTCCAGAGCCATGGCCGAGGTCAAAGGTGGCCCTTTGCAGGGAGTAGGGGACCAGCCAGCATCAGGATGGTCTGTCTTGCTGGCTGGGGGGGATTTGACCCCATTTTCCAGATTTCCCTCCCCCTCGGTGTCTATGGGAGCCTTCACCTGTCCCATTTAAAGATGCTTCCGAAAACTAACAGCGTTGCCTTGGCAACAGCAGCGGCCCCATCTTCCGATGGGGCAGCGCTTCGGAGAATGGAATCTGGTCCAGGCCGTGTCCAGCATAAAAGTGTGTTACTTGCTTTTGTTAGATGAACATGGGGTTGTGCAGCGGAGGTTCTCATGTGTCCGGAGGTCAGGGAAGTCCAATGGCCTTTAGCACCTGACACGTTCCTGCCCTACCCCGTGAGGACTCTTAGAGCCTCCCTTTCCCCATCTGCACACTGGGGAGCCTGGGGGTTGGTTCACAGGGAAATCATGCGGATTCCAGGTGATGGTGGACATCCAGACCTGGAACATTCACTCATGCAGTCATTCATGCATGCATGCATTTGTTCACATAGCAAGTATGTGTTGAGGATCTGCCTGGGTCAAGGCCCGGCTGGGTGATGGGGATGGAGCAAACAAGACACTCTTATGCTCACAGAATGTAGGCTAGAGAGAGAGTCTGGCCCAAATCAGAATTTTTTTTAGTTTGTAAAACTAAATTGACAAATTAATATATTGCAAATAAAGAAAGCAAACAGGAGGTAGAGACTGATTACAGAGGGTTCAACTTCAGGTGATCAGGGGAAGCCCTCTCTGAAGAGGTAGTACCTAAATGGAGGACTGATACAGTGAGAAAGAGGCAGCCAGGGAAGGGTAGTTTCAGTAGATGGAACAGCAAGTGCAAAGGCCCTGACGTGATCATGAGGAACTACAAGGGGGCCAGTGTGGCTGCAGCCATCATGAGCAAGGGGGAGAGGGGTGGGACAGCGTGCTGCCCAGCACCTACATCAGAGGTCACTCCCCATCCCAACACCTGCCAGGACTGAATCCAGCCATCACTCTGCCCGAGTCATTGTGCAGCAGAGGCAAATTTCTTCCCCTCTCTGGACCTCAGTTTCTCTGTAAAATACAGGAGAGGGAGCACCTCTGTCTGAAAGTCATCCACATCCTATTATTGTATAAAACTGAGTCAAGGGCCTTATTGTGTGTACTGCCCTGCGCTCGGTGCCAGTGGGGGAGTCAGAAGGAGGAAGAGAACGTAAGGGACTTGCCCTCGGCTGAATGGGAAGTTGGGAGTGTCTCCTCCACGGGATCAACCAGGGGGGCTTGGGTAGGAACACGGGGCGCTGTCTGCCTCCTCCATGCTAGTTTACACACACTAACTCTGAATCCTAATGGGTTCTAGTATTACCCCATTTTACAGATGTGGAAACAGAGGCTCAGAGAAGTCAAGTGCCTTGCCTACAGTCACACAGTGACTTAGGGTACAAGCTAAGCTGCTGTAGCAAGAGGACCCCAATATTCAGTGGGTTAAATATTTTTCTTCCCTGTAAGTCTGGAGCTGAGCAGTCCAAGGCTGGTGGGCAGCTCTGCCATCCTCAACCACAGCTTCCCTCTCTGGCCCGGGCAGTTGCACCCAAAGGTGTCATTTCGCACCTGGCAGGAAGGGAAACAGGCCATCCAGCACCGCGTCGCCTCCAGCACGTACCCTCTTTACCCCAGACTCGTATCTTTGGCTCAGAATATCCCAGCAGTCTCCCTATAGGGCTCCCTCTCCAGGTTTGCTCCCTCCTGGCCTACAGTCATGTCATGTCCCCTGCCTGAAACCTTCAGTGGCTCCCCAGTACCCTGTGCTCAGCCTGCTATCAGGGCTGTTCACCACCCAGGTCAAGTCTTTCTCCAGCTCCACCTCTGCTCTGTTCTTACACTGGAGTTCAGAGGCTTTGGGCCTGACGAATTCCTTCTGAGGAAAGGATCCCAGGTGGCCCTCAGTTATCCTGGAGGATTGTCCATTTCCACTGGACTTTCACGTCCCCATGGCATGGAATTCCAGGCCCAGCACATGGTAGCTACTCTCTGTAAGTAACACAGTGTATCAGTTCGGCCCTCTGGTTCTGCCAAGAGCTGGGCCCAAGTCCACTTCTGCTCCTTACAGGGATAATTTAAGAGCCTCCAAAATCCCCATGAGGGCTTAGTAAATTGCCAGGCACCTAGGAGAGAGCTTGTACATAGTAAGCTCTCTGTGATTTGTCTCCAATTACTTCTCTTTGCCAGGCACCTTATGAAGAACTTCCCTTAGA
Organism: Neomonachus schauinslandi; assembly: GCF_002201575.2. Classification (NCBI taxonomy): domain Eukaryota; kingdom Metazoa; phylum Chordata; class Mammalia; order Carnivora; family Phocidae; genus Neomonachus; species Neomonachus schauinslandi. The sequence goes on along the minus strand of NC_058412.1, from coordinate 112,417,365 downwards.
ATCTCCACAGAAGCCCCATAATGACCTTACAGGATAGGTACTATGATCATCTCTCCCCTTTCCAAATAGGGAAACTGAGACCCAGAGATGTGAAGTCACGTGGCCAAAGACACACAGTAAGAATTTACCGAGGTAGCTCTGGGCCCACATCACCTGCTCCAGAGCATGCTTCACCTGGATCTTATGTTCCCCGTGACCAAGGTTCAAGGAAAATAAATAAATGCATAAGCAGTTGCCAAGCTGAAGCTAGCCACTGCCTGAAGCTCACACAGGAAAATAAAGGCCCACTGTCCTTGCTTGACCCCCCCTGGGGCAGGGACAGACCTTCCTTCCCGCTCTGACTTCCTGACTTCCCTGCCTGGCTTCAGAGCACTTGGCCACAGGCTCACCGCCCCCAAATCTTTTCTTAGTAGGACTTAGCTTTCTTCCTTGTTGACCTCCTTGACCTGCTTCCTGCCCCCCCCCCTTGAGTGGCCTGGGCAGGGGAGGGACAGGGACAGGCCACTTTAATCTGGGGAGACTGGAAACCTCCTGGCTGGCCGAGATCTCTTCCCTCCGCCTCCACCTGCCCGTTGGTGTCTGGGAGAGGCATCAGGACCACAGCTGTCCAGGTCTGGCTGTATCCACAAATCAGAAGAGTGGACCAACCCTTTCCCTCTCTGGACCTCACTCTCCTCATCTGTAAAAAGGGAGTGAGCAGCCCAGCTCTGCTTGCTTCACAGAGTTGCCATGAGATTCAAATAAGATGGTCCCTTCCTTCATCAAGTATTTACTAACTACTGTGCTAGGCATGGGACATGGCCAGGAACAAGACAGACTGACACTTGCCCTCAGGTGCTTATAGTCTGGGGTGGGCAGAAAGAGACAGAAATTCAATACGAATTAACCAAACCACCTAAAATGAATGTGAGAGGGGAAACATATGGTGCTATTGGAGCAAGGGCGCCAACTAGTTGGGGAAGGCATCCTTCTAGGATGAGGAGGAGTTAGGTGAAGAGGAACAAGAGGGTTCCAGGCAGCGGTAATAGCACACGCAAAGGCCCTGGGGCTGGCCCAGGGGAAAGCTTCAGAGCATTCAGGAAGGGGAAGAAGCCAGAGGTCCGGTAAGGGACTGAGGTAGGCAGGCCCTGGTGGGCCAGCCTGAGAAGAGGACACAGAAGATAACAGTCTAAACAGCAGGAAGCCAGCGCTGTGGTGTCGTCGACCCTACAGGCTTCCCCATCCTCCAGTGTTAGTGTGTAACTGTGAGCAAGTTGCTTTCCCCCGTCAGAACCTGCGTTTTCACTCCCAGTGAAATCGAGATCATGATACCTATTGTGCCAAGGCGTTTGAAGTTTAGAGAAAATCCATCTACTGTCCGTGAACGACCTGTCCCGACACAAAAGACCACTCCATAAATGATGTCCTATTCGCAATGCAGCCTGTGGCATTTACAGGCTTTCCCGTTATTTCTTGAACATTTGTCACTGCTGAAGCTCACTAGCGGACAAGTGGGGCCGGACCCCAAATGTTTGGGAGAAGGTTTTAAACTGATAGAAGCCAAGCCACGCCTTTGTTCTTTTCTTGTCATTTGAGAAAGGGCCCCAGGGTTACAGAGGAACCTAGTTTGAGAACGATAACCCAACAAAAAGGTAAAAGAGCATCTAACACCCCTGACATCTGTGCAACAGGTTTGGATGAGTATAACAAAAGCCAAGGAGTATAGGACGTATTAGCCCCCAACTGGAAACACCAATAGGAAAATGGGTAAATAGTGGTATATTCATACATGGAAGGGAGTATTCACTGGGAGGGGTGCTAGGGCAGTTTGAGGGGACGAGGACTGTTCGTTTCTTGACCCATGTGAAGGTTACACACACATGTTCAGTTTGTGAGAATTCACCAGGCTGTCCCTTTGTGTGTGCATTTTTGTCTCTGTATGTTTCTCTATATGTACTTAGGTATGTCGGGACGGGAGATTACACATCCACAAGTACACTGCAAACACAAAGCTATTTAGGGAGAAAATAAGAATGTAGAGAGGAATTTGGCCACTACTAACAAAATTACTTATGCATTTACCCTCTGACACAGTAATCCTCACTTCTAGGAATCTGTCCTAAATATACATAATACATGCACACAGTTATTCATTGCAGCTTCGTTTGTATTAACCAAAGATGGGAATCAACCCAAACGAATAAACTATGGTAATTTATTTCTGCATATCAAACTACAGCAATCTCAGGGGCAGAAAAATAACAGCCGTGGACTTTATTTTGCTCAGGGATTCTGTAGGCCAAGAATCCAGACTGGGTATTGCAGGGAGGGCGTGTCTCAATGTCATGACAGCTGAGCTTCAGCTGGAAGACCCAGATGGATGGAGGCGTCTGGAAGCTGGGATGAGGTTGGGGGAATGCTGGGAGACGTGGGGATGGAATCATCTGGAGGCTTTGTTTCTGTCACCTGGGCTGGGATGACTCCGAGGTGGGGCTTGGGGAGGACTGCTGACTGGAGCATCCACATAGGCCCTTTCCCTCGTGCTTTGGGCTTCCTCACAACATGGCGGCTGGATTCTGAGAGGAAGCATCCTGACAGCAAGCATTCCACACAGGACCAGGAACATAATTTGCAGGGCCCAGTGCAAAATGAAAATGTGGAGCCCATGGCTCAAACCTTAGGAAAATGTGTTTCTTCCTTTCTTCTACAGTCTCTCTCTCAACTTGTCATGGTGTTTTTATTTATTTACTTAATGTTGTTCTAAAAATTTTTTAATTTAAATTATTAGCATAAATTTTACCATTCATCTTTATATTGTACAATGACAGTTTTGAATGCAGATGTGAGAGCATTTAACTCATAGGTGGAGTCACTGAAATTACAACATTAGTATTTCAGAGCTCGTGTGTGTGTGTGTGTGTATTTCATTCTTACCAAGACTGTGGAAATGCTGCACCAAACAAATGGACCACTTTTATTTCACTTCTTGATGTGCACACCTTCTATCAACACTCTACCTCCTTTATCATGGGTCAAGAAGACTGAAAGGAAAGGGACCGAGGGGTACCCTGTCCTCCCCTTCCTCTGTGGGTCATCATCTCAGTGCAGGTGGTTGGCTAATACAAGGAAGTCACATGGATAGGAAAGGATACGATCAGCTTCCTGGGTTGTCTGTGGTTTTCTGGAATGTTAGTGCCTCTTTTCTGCCACCAAAGGTACTTCTAGTTGGAACAGAAAGCATGGCCTCTGTGGGCTGTACCCCTACTTACTCAATCCTAGACATCACAGGCTTACCTTGTACCCACTTGGAGGCCCTCTGAATGTCCACGTGATGTGAGCTCACTAGAATTCTATGCTCATGGGGCATTGTGAACACTTTATGTGAATGGTGAGCACTATGTGTGAACGATGGACACTGTATGTGATCGGTGGACACTGTATGTGATCGGTGGGCACCATATGTGAACAGTGGAAACTGTATGTGAATGGTGGGCACTGTATGTGAACGGTGGAGACTGTATGTGAATGGTGGGCACTGTATGTGAACGGTGGGCACTGTATGTGAACGGTGGAGACTGTACGTGATCGGTGGGCACTGTATGTGAACGGTGGAGACTGTACGTGATTGGTGGGCACTGTATGTGAACAGTGGATGCTCTTACTACATGTTCTGCTCACATGCATCAGCCACTGTCCCATCGGACTTCACTTCCAAAACACAAGTTCAAAGATGAAATTAAGAATTTCAAGATGTGGGGCTCCTGGGTGGCTCAGTCGTTAGGCATCTGCCTTCAGCTCGGGTCATGATCCAGAGTCCTGGGATCGAGCCCTGTGTCGGGCTCCTTGCTCAGCAGGGAGCCTGTTTCTCCCTCTCCCACTCCCCCTGCTTGTGTTCCCTCTCTCTCTGTCAAATAAATAAATAAAATATTTAAAAAAAAAAAGAATTTCAAGATGTGATAGCAGAGCACTAAAACAATTAAAACAATTAAATTGTTTTTAATTTTAATTGTTTTAATACTCTGCTGAGCCCTTCTGAGCATGGGACCCTACATACAAGGTAAGCGTGTTATGGAAGCTGCGTAGCAGGCATCGCAAACACACACACAAATAGAGTGGCAGGGAGCTAGTGTACATCTACCCTCCACATAGGCATGTGCTTCACTGTGCCATCAGACTTCACTTACAAAACACAAGTTCAAAGATACAACACTCATTAAGAATTTCAAGACTGTAGCAGAGCATGAAAACAAGTGAATGACCCTTCTGAGCACAGGGCCCTATGCCACTAAATAGGTCGTAGGTCCACAAAGCCTTTCCTGGTTCCTAAGCCAAATGGAAGGTACATGGTAAGGAAGGTACATGGCCTTTTATGACCTGGATGCTAAATCACACTATAAAAACATCGCTTCCGCCTATTCTAGTGGTCAATGCCCTCACAGAGCCCCAGCCCAGATTTGGGGAATAGGTCATAGATCCCACCTCTCAATGGGAAGAGTGCCAAAGAATATACAGCCTTTTAAACACACACACACATGCCCCACTTTGGGTGGCAATGTGCCCCTATAAAGGTCACACTTCCCAGAATTCTTTGATATTAAAGTAGATCATGTGCCAGGTTCTGGACAATAATAGGTAAGAAGAGATGTCAAGTCAGGAAAATAGGAAAGCTGACCCACCAGAAGGTGGACCCCTTTGCCCTCCCCCTTTTCTTTTACCTGAGGTGCAGGTGTGATGGCTGGAGCACCAGCAGCTTGGGCCATGAGGTGAGCTGATAGATAGAAGCCACAAACTGGGCTGAAGGCAGAATGATGGAAGGAGCTGGGATTTCTTTTGACTGCGGAGCTGCTACACCAGCCCTGGACCACCATACACAGTGAGAAACAGACTTTTACTGTCTTCAAGCCACTGTTGTTTGGGATTTAAAATTTTAAGCGATACACATTTTTCCCAGGGAATGTGGGAAGATGTGAGATTCCAAAAAAAAAGCACCAAGAATGCTGCCTGGTGCTAACTCCACTGTGATTCTCCTACAAGAAAGGATTTCTAGAGAAAGAATTTGTTTGTCATGACGATTCTGACCCTGCATCATGGCTGATGGAATCTTCTCAGAACTCAAATAAAATCAGGTCATTCTCATGCTCGAAATCCTTCTGTGGCTGCCCATGGTCACCAGACTCCAGAGTAAAGAAGAGAACTCCAAGGGCAAGGGTGCGGAGCATCCAACACCTTGCTGCCTTTACAACTTCATCTCCCACATTGCTTAGGACTAATGCTATTTTGCTTTCCAAGAAATGCCTACCTGTGCATGAGGACAAGGGAAAAGCAGGGTCTGGGGATAATGTCTGGTGTCTTGAACCAGGCCTCACCTGAAGCCAGCATCACTGTGGACTTTTCAGCTCCTTGAACCAGTAGAAGGTCTGGTTTTGCTCAAGCCTACCTGCAGCTTAGAGAAGCCCAAACTGCACAAGAGCACAGCTGTGAGGGGTTTCAGGAGTCAGCAGAGGATGCCAGGTGTCCGGTGTGGTCCTTCCCGGGCTTTGCAATGAAACCATGCTGTAGTGATCTGCCCTGGACAACTATTCTCATCTTTTCTGAAAATCACAGGCCGGGGCACCCGGGTGGCTCAGTCAGTTAAGCGTCCGACTCTTGGTTTCAGCTCAGGTCATGATCTCAGGGTCCTGATCTCAGGGTCATGAGATCGAGCCCTGAGTCAGGCTCCCCCACTCAGCGTGGAGCCTGCTTGAGGTTCTCTCTCTGCCTCTCCCTCTGCCCCTCCCCCCACTGGCTCTCGCTATCTCTCTCTCCCAAATAAATAAATTAATTAAAAAAAAAAATCACAGGAGCGCCTGGGTGGCTCAGTCAGTTAAGGGTCTGCCTTAGGCTCAGGTTGTGGTCCCAGGGTCCTGGGATCGAGCCCCGCATCGGGCTCCCTGCTCCGCGGGAAGCCTGCTTCTCCCTCTCCCACTCCCCCTGCTTGTGTTTCCTCTCTCGCTGTGTATCTCTCTGTCAAATAAATAAATAAAATCTTTAAAAAAAATAAAATAAAAATAAATCACAGAAAAACGAGAGCTTTCAGAGCCCCTGCTCTGAGACAACACTGTCCTCTAAGCTACACAGGTGGAAACACTCATGGGGGATGCACACGCTCATCACCTTGACCGTGGAGGCGGCTTCAGAGGTACACACGTTAAAACTTATCAAATGATTCACTTTACATATGGGCAGTTTATCACATGTCAATTTAACTTCAGTAAAGCTGTTTTAAAAAAAGAAAAGTTACTGAATTAGACACTAGATAAAATACAAGCTATTGCTTTCTCTTCATGTCCAAAGTTCCTCAGACAGAGCGTCCACCAGACATAGAGGCTACCATTTAGAACTGAGAAGATGCAATATTTCATTTAGTCCACACAGCTCAGCACGTAATTGTCTCTGTTCTTTAAAGATTTTATTTATTTATTTGAGGCGGGGAGCAGAGGGAAAAGGACAAGCAGATTCCTCACTGAGCGCGGAGCCTGACGTGGGGCTCAATCTCAGGACCCTGAGATCATGACTGGAGCCGAAACCAAGAATCAGACGCTTAACCGACTGAGCCACCCAGGCGCCCCTGTCCCTGTTCTTTAAATGAGAAAATGAGATAAAGTGACTTGCTGTGATTTTTCCATCTGCCTCGGCTCCTTATAAAGCACCTCACAAAACTGTAATTGATCCAATGTGACACAGGAACGAGGATTAGCAAAAAGGACCATAAATAATCCATGGGACATATATGTATTATTTTTACTAATGTCACTTCATCCTTGGGAAGAAAACAACTAACCAGAGTTGTGATCAAAGGGACTCTTCTACTTGACCCCTGTCCCAGGGCCCATGGGGTAGGAGGAGTCTTCCGCTCTTTGACTGGGATGGCCCATATCCAAAGGCCTTTCTGGGACTCACTGCCTTCAGGATAGGGGCTCCAGCACCCCTGTGTGGGCAGCAGGCTTTACTAGGTTCCTGTGATATTATGCTTTATCATAAGAAACATACAGATTCGGTCTTCATCTCCATTTCTGGCACACAGTGCCTACATGTTTGGAATTTCCTGAGCAATAAGATCCAGGAGAGCATCTTTTGTCATATTTGGTGGTTTGTCATTGGTTCCTGAAAAATGTTCCCAGCCCTGAAGGTGAAGGAATTTCTTTTTACGCACCTGCGTGTTTGTTCATGAGGTGACTCTCTGGGAAGCCCCAAGGCTGGGGGCTGGTTGCCACGGGAACCAACCAGGCTCAGACTTTTGGCCCCACCCCATGGGCACCCCCAGGCAGTGGGCCATGGCCAGGAGCTGGAGGTGGAATCCTCGGCCTATGGCCAATAATTTCATCAATCCTGCTCCTGTAATGAAGCCTCCATACAAATCCCAAAGTCCAGGCTCCGGAGAGCTGCAGAGTTAGTGAGCACACGGAGCAGCAGGTTGAGGAACACACCCCAGGGAACATGGAAGCTCCGCGCCCTTCCCACCTACCCTGCCCCACGCATCTCTTCCACGTTCCCGAGTCATATCCCTTTATGACAAACAGGTGATCTAGGAAGTGAACTGTTTCCCTGAGTTCTGGGAGCTGCTCTAGCGATTCATCAAACCTGAGGAGGGCGTCTTGGGAACCTCTGCTTGATAGCCCGCACTCAGAAGCACAGGAGACAACTTGAACTTGAAACTGGCATCTGAAGGGAAGGGAGGGCGGTCCTGGGTGTCAGAATGGACTTAAGTGGTGGGACACCCAGCTGGTGTCGCAGAACTGCTGGATGCCGGGAAAACCCACATGTCTGGGCTCCGAAAGGAAGGGGTGTTGCAGTGGAGTGTTGAGAGCCCAGGGGCTCACGCGAGGGCTGCTTTCCCTTCGAGCTGCCCACAGCGCCCCCACCCAGGCAGCCTGGCACAGGGACCATGGTCTCAGGTGTTCTCGACTCACAAGTCCCAGGGGTCTCACTGGTCTCACTGTGGGACCTGCATCCTCTTTCCTCCAGATTCCCCGCCCCCCCAAGCTGTCCAGGTCACAAGAGTAGCTTCAGGCCAGAGGCCAAACCCTGGAGTGATGCTGGCCCTCCTACCCCACCTTCACCTGCTGCCCACCTCACCCCCACTGGGCCCCTGAGCCCTCCCCAGCCCAGCCCTTCAGCCCTGAGGGCCCAAAGGATATGAGGATGCAGTTACTGAAGGGATCCCAGAAGTCAGACAGAAGGCCCAGAATGGACAAGTATTTGTGGTTCGCATTTCTATATATACGCACTACACACACCCACAGGCAGAAATGGAGATCCATAGATCCGTGTGTCTGACACCTGCCTTGGGATAATCACAACCCATAGGCTGTGAAAAGAGCTGGCAGATTTAATAATGCACAACCACTCAATACCTGTGTGATCTTGGGCAAACTACACATCTTCTCTGTGCCTCATGTCCCCTCCGTTAACAAGCTGGTAATGAGACCTGCCTGTGGGGTCACTGGAGGAGTGAATCAATGCACAGGGCTCTTCATGTGTGTCCTGCTGTGGATCCCTTTGGCATCGAGTGAAATCATGGAGCCCTTCTCAGAATACTGTTTTCAACTGCTTGAAATAAAATACATTGAATTATGAAGGAAACAAATTATATTAATTAAAAAGTGGTCCTCAAAATATTTTTAAAGAACACAGTTGTGATATGGTACTATACATGCTTTTTGGTGAACACTTAACTAACAAGCTCTAGTGGTCTCAAGATCTCATAAGTACCGTAATTGCAAAATAATGATGAGTGCTAACAATATTTGGAGATACCCATAACCACTGTGGTAGGATATGAAAGTAGCTATGATTTCTAATGGTGGCCAAGTTCCAGGCTCTGCTGACACTCTGTGGCTTGTGTCCCACATTCATAATCGAAGGAAGTGCTGAATTTAATTACAGGTGAATGAAGATGAATCCCATTCACGGACCCCAGCATGACCCCAGGTTAAGAATCCTTGAATTAAGGGGTGCCTGGGTGGCTCAGTCCTTAAGCATCTGTCTTCGGCTCAGGTCATGATCCCGGGGTCCTGGGATCGAGCCCCACATCAGGCTCCCTACTCAGGAGGAAGCCAGCTTCTCCCTCCCCTACTCCCCCTGCTTGTGTTCCTGCTCTCGCTATCCCTCTCTCTGTCAAATAAATAAAATCTTAAAAAAAAAAAAAAGAATCCTTGAAATAAGACATATAATATGCTTAGAACAGCCCCTGGTACATAGCAAATGTTGATAAATATTATTATTACAATATCTTGTTAGTAAGATAATCTATTTATGTATAATTAATACCAAAACTGAGATTAAGATATTGTTAATAGAAGATGTAAATGGGAAAGGAAAGACTTCTGGGCCAAGAAAAGTACCTAAAGATGCCTGCCCGATTTGAGCGGGAATGAGCCTGTGGCTCCAAACTGAGTAATATCTGGAGATCTTTAGGGAGAAGGAATTCTCCCAAACCTACCAGCATTGATTTCAGTTGAGAAAGAGAGAGCAGGCCCGACATCCAGGAGCTGGCTTGGATGTGAGCAGCTGAGCCTGATACTCAAAGGTAACAGCTGGTGTCCTGTTGAACAGAAACCAAGACAAGGTGTTCTGTGCCTGATGAACCAAGACAAAAGCAAGACCGCTGTGTAATCATGTCTGAACAAAGACAAAACTCAACCATTTCCAAGCCACCAAAATGATGGATCCAGTGCCCCCGCCTCTGTAGGACTCACTCAGAGCCTTAATCCTGCTCCGGTCCGCCTTCTCCATAGAGAAGGTTGATCAAGAGCCCAGCCATGGAACTACTCCCACTTCCTGACAGCCACGCAACCTAGAGGAAAACCTACTTCCTTAAACTCTCCTCAAGATCACCTAACACAAACCCAAATCCTATAATAAGCCTTTTCCAACAGCCTCCCTGAGATGCCTCAGAGTTCTCTATGGGGACACAGCCTCTCTTGCTGCAATGAGTCATCAACCCAACTTGTCCGACTCCCGGAGCGCTCCTGGTGGTCTTAGGCTGGAGGGCATGGACAGAAAAACACTTGTTTGTGTATGCGCATAAAATGGGCTCTCAGCTCCTCAACCTTACAGCTCAAACAAGTAGGGGCGCCCAGCTGGCTCAGTCAGTAGAGCACGTGACTCTTGATCTCAGTGTCGTGAGTTCAAGCCCCATCTGAACACAGTTCTCAAACAACTAAAATTTGGGAAAAAACTAAAAATTAAATACTGACACACTATAAAACTAGTTGTTGTTATTATTTTTATTATTATTATCATTCCACCAAGCAGTTATTATTATTATTATTATCATTCCACCCAAGCAGTTGTATGTACTGACCCTGTCTCACTCATTCAAATTTCACCACCTCCCATAAAATCAATTCTGTGTCCATGTAGGATTAGGTTCAACATCATGTAACAGAAAACTCAGACAACATAGACTTACGAAAGAAAGTGGCTTGTGTAAGTCCCCCATGATGTGTGGGCTTAAACTAACCGGGGGTTGGCTCCTGGCTCCGAGGGTTGGCAGTTTGGACTGGGCTCAGTGGGAAGGGCTTGTGTCTGAGTTCATCTCCCGTCTGCAATCAGCTGTGGTGGAGGGCCTCCCTCCCTTGGCTGCTGGTGGGCTATAGGCAAGGGGAGTGGAGGTAACTGGGCCACACATCCTCTCATCTCCGCAGGCTGGTGGGTTGCCCCCATGGTGGTCTCGGAGTCCCTGGGACAGCAAGGCCCAGGCACAAGACCTTTTCAAGCTTTGCCTTTTTCCCATTGACCAAAGCAAGTCACATGGCTCAGCCCAGATTCCAGGGACTCAGGTCTTGATGAGGGAAGCTGTAAAATCACATGGCAAAGGGGTTAGCATACAGGAATGGGAGGAATTTGAGATCATTACTGCAAAAGATCTACCTCAGTTTGTTTTTCTCTCATGTCAAAAAGTCTGGGGAGCCAACCGGAAAAAAACTCAATGACCAAAGTTGGAACAATTTGAGTGAAAACATAAAGCTGTATTGAGTTATAACCCAAAGAATAAAATAAATATTCATGAGTCCATTCTGGAATATGGATATATTAAAATGTGATATTTATCAAATCAAATAAATGATTGAGTAAATTAGTGGATGGATGGATGGATGGACGGATGGATGGGTAGATAGATAAAAAGATGATAGATAGATAGATAGATAGATAGATAGATAGATAGATAGATAGATATAAACAGAAGAAATAAATCTCTTGTGCAGAAGAGCTCCAAGTAATTTACATAAGATGTTCCACCCTTAAGGAAGGGAAAATAAGTCCCCACGCCTTAAGTGTGTGCTGCACATAGTGACCTAATTCCAAAGAGCACAGCACAGAAAGAGAGAAAAAAGAATAACTTTAGAGAATCTGACGGTGATCAAAGTTCAGATCCATATGTATAAGTCGTGTTGGCAGTATCTACCCTTGAGAGACTGTGAGAATAGCCACTTTATCTCAGTGGTCTTCCTCCCAAAACACATTCCCCTGTTCTAATTATAAAATCTTCAGACAAATCAGGCACAACATACCTGACAAGTACTCCTCAAAACTGTTTAGGTCATTAAAAACAAAAACAAAAAATCTGAGAAACTGTCACAGTCAAGAGAAGCCTAAGAAAACATGACAACTAAATGTAATTTGGTATCTTGGATGGGATCCTAAAACGGAAAAAGGACAGTTAGGAAAACCTGAGGAAATCTGAATGGAGTATGGATTATTTTTAGTTAATAATAATGTAACAGTATTGGTTTGTTAATTGTGACAAGTGTACCATACCAATATAAGATGTTAATAATAGAGGAAACTGGATGTGGTCTATATAGAAATTCTTTGTACTATCTTTGCAATAATTCTGTGAATCAAAAGCAGTTGTAAAAAAAATTAAAAGTGTATTTAAAAAAAGATCAATCCAGGCCAGGGCTGGTGCAGTCTCTATGGTATTATCAACATTTCACATTCCCACTAGTTTTGTGTTGCTTCATTCTTATCTTATGGCTTCTTCCTCAAGATCAATTCTTGACCCAAAATGGCTGCTGGAGCTCCAGCCATAATGCCTGAGTTCCACGTAGGAAGAAGGAGAAAGAAGGGAAAATCTGCTTTCATCCCAGCTGTTTCAGTGTCTTCCAAGGATATTTCCCAGAAATCTCACCTAACAACTTCTTCTCATTGGCCACCAGTAGCTGCAAGAGAGGTTGAGAATGTAGTCTTCTGTGTACATCACAACTGGAATAAAATCAGAGTTTGGTCAACAAAGAAAAAGGAGAGAAGGGAATTCCATAGGCAACTGGCAGCCTTTCAGGTGCTATTAGAATTCCATTTAAAGATGAGAAAAAATGAACTTCAGAGAAATCAGTGACTTGCCCATGGTCTGTGGACCAAGCAAGGAGGAAGATGGATTTGACCTCAAAAGCCATAACTCTTAAGCCTATGATCCTAACTGCCGAGGCACGGCATCAATGTAACAACATTCAGTGATAGGGATGCTGTTGCTTTGCTAAGCCTGAATTGCCACTAGCAGTGTCAATGTGGGACACTCAGTCATGCTGCCATTTCTGTCGGTTGGTCACACACTTCTGCCCAACTCTGTGTGCTAATGACATTATTCTCCCACCACTTGGCTCTATTTCACCCACAGTGACCTCTGCATCCTGGCCTTCACTTAGCAGGAATTCATCTTTACATTTCAAAGCCACCCCTGCCTCATCCCTCAGAGCTGGTGACAGTGGTCAAGATCACAGGCTCTGGAGTCAGCCCCGGGTTCAAAACCTGGCTGCACCCCTTGCTCGCTGTTGACCTGGTTGCAAATTACTTCACCTCTCTGTGCCTCAACTTCCTGGTCTGTGAAACGGGGAGGATAATAGTCCCTATCTTATAGAGTTGTTGTGAGGGTTAAATGAATACTCCGTGAAAAGTGCAAAGCACAGTGCCCGGCCCCTAGTTAGTGCTCAGTAAATATTATTCTTTGGTGCCAATGTGATTGCAAGCCCAAATACAATCTCAGGTAGGACTCAGCTGTGGTCATGTAGAGGATGCATGAGATGCTTGAGTTACTTTTCTAGGGTTATCACCAAAATCCCTCTGGAGAACTCATTAACCACCACCCCGATATTTCCCCATATATCAGCTTGGAAAACACTGATTTGGAGCAAAAAGCTTGGGCGTTTCAGATCTGGCTCAGACTCATTCTGCCATGATCTTGTGCTGTGACCTTGGACAAGGCCCTGTCAATCTCTGGAATCAGTTTGCTTGAATGGGATGTTGATACTATTGCAGAGCCAAATGGGACCATTAATTGGGAACGGAATTTGTGATCTGTGATCTGCTGGTGGACCTGAGGTTCATCTGGGGGAAACAGGTTCTGCTAGTAATTATGGACTACTCCTGCCTACTCCAGGAACAGCTCCGCCTCAGGGCCGGGGTCTGGGAGACTCAGGAGCTCTCCAGGGTCTGTCCCAAACCTGCTATGTGGCTTTAAATAAAGCCCTCCCTCTCTCTGGTCCTCAGTTTCCCCACCTGCTCATGGAGGTCCCCCCTGCCCCTGGTTCCATCCCACTGGACCACACAGGGAGGCTAAGTGACTTACCTAAAGTCACATGTGCAGAACCAGACTCTGATTCCAGTGCTCTTTCTGCACAGAAGCACCCCAAAACTGCCTGCACGGACCAGAGGGGTCACTGCTCCATCCCATAGTCTGCCCTCAACCCCCAACAAGGCTCTGTCCCCTCCAGTCACCACATCGGCCAAGGGGAATGGGGTGACAAACACCAGAAAGTGACTAACCAAGAAGGTGAGCAGTGGATTTATGGGAAGGGGTCCCCCGGGTGGGGAAAGAACAAAGCCCCAGTATGAGGACTCAGGCGTGTGTAGGGGCCTCGGTGGCAGAGCCTGTGGCTGTCCTCTCTAGGGTCCTGGCCAGGGATAACACATCTCCAACCACCCTCTGCCTGTGCGCCCTCCATTCAGGTGTCAACTTCCCAGGAGAGACTCTGGCTGCCCGGCCCGCAGTCAGGTGTCTGTTACCACCAGCGAGTCCGTTGTGCACAGAGGATAGCAGGCACAGCTCAAACGTGGCCAGTGGGGACACCGTTTGTGCCTATGACACACATTCCCACCTCCAGGCATTTGCACGAAGCTATTGCCATCCCTCTAGAGAAAAATAGGAGGTAGTTCCCAGAACTGCAAACAGAAATGAATGCACATTTTTATTTCCCAGAACCTGCCTGTGGGCTTAGCGTGTAGAAGCACCGTGATACTTGGGGCCTGGTTTTAGACGGTGCAGGGCCAGAGAGTTGGGGGGAAAGAACTAGTTTTGTTTGACCAGAAATACATGCAGGCCTGGCCCAGCCCACAAATGTTTGTCTCCAAGGAAACTAAACTTCCCTCGCCCTGGAGTCTCTAGCCTGTTGCCCCTTCCAGCAGGCACTCGGAACGATGATGATGATGATGATGATGATGATGATAAAACCAGCTGACAGTTTCTTGAGGCGCTCAACTAGGTCTCTGACCCGCATCTCATGTAATGGTGGGAATGACTAATAGCTCCATTTTACAGGTGAGAAGACTGGGGCTCAGAGGGCTTAAATGATTAATCCAAGGTCACGGCTAGTTAGAGGCAGAGCCGGAATTTGAATCCCCAAATGGCCAACTGTTAGAGCTACAAGGGCCCTCCCAAACACATCAAGGCCACAGATCATTTCGAAGATGGGGAAACCAAGGCCCATAAGAAGGTAGAGTTTGGGGCCATGCACTTGTGCATTTATGGTGCTCCTACCAAGAGTTTCACGCACCTTAGCTCACTGACTATCTGGAGGATGGCCTTCTTGCTCCCAGTTTACGGACTGGACACTGCAGCTCAGCAAAGGGGCACCCCTTGACCAGAGTCCTGCAGCTGGTGAGTAGCACAGGTGGGATCCTAACCACAGGCCCTCTGACCTAAGCCTGTGCTTTGTCCTTCTCAGCTGGGGTCCCAGATTTGGGCCTGGCTCCCGCACCCTCAGGACCTATTCTGCTGTGGGGGTGAGAACTCTACCTCCTGGCCACCTGGCTTGGCCCAGCAGGGAGCCTGCCTGAGCTTGCTGCCCCAGGAGCTCAGGGTATTCAGTGGGTGGCCAGAAGCCGGCTCTCTGGGGGGCCAGGGCCCCGATGGAGGAGGTGTTGGCAGAGGGGTTCATACTGCAGCCTCCTAGGAGATGAGAGGCTGGGCCTGCTGGGGCCTCTACGGCTGGGGCAGCTTCTGCCTGATGGTGTCTCTCTGTAAGAACCAGTGTTCAAGTCCTAGCTGCTCTCTGGGCCTCAGTTTCCCCATCTGTACATGAGGAGGTTGGATTCAGTGGCTGCTAAGGACCCTCTTAGCTCTGACACTATAGGATTCTAGGATGCTTGTATCAGTTATCCATTGCTGAGTAAACATTATCACAAACGTAGTGACTGAAAACCACAACCTTACGGTTTCTGTAGATCAGAAGTCCAGGCATAGCCAGGGTCTCTACTCAGGGTCTTTCTGGGCTGAAATCCAGCTGTCAGCTGGATGTTGTTCCTTTGTGGAGGCTCAGAGTGGTTCAGGTGGTCCGCCAAGTTCAGGTCCTGGTGGTTGCCGGTCTGAAGTGTATATTTCCTTGCTGGCTGTTGGCTGGGGTGGGGGTGGGGGGGTCACGCTCGGCTGCTATCTGAGAGGCCACCTCAGATTCTATCACCCTTTGTGTCCTCTTTCCCTCGCCTCCCACATCCAATACTTGCCCTGTCGGCTCCACTCTCAGAGCAGATCCAGAATCTGACCATCCGCACCCTCTGCCCCCTTCACCTCAGTCCCCCTCCTCCGTCTCCGGCCAGGACTGTGCAGTACCCTCCTCATCGGCCTCCCCGCTGCCTCCCTGGCTGCCCTGCAGCCCATTCTCCACTGGGCAGCCTGGCACAGGGAAGGATGTTCAAATACAAGTCTGATCCTGTCCCACCTCTGCTTAGAAACCGCCCATGGGTTCTCGGAGTAAAAGCCAACGTCCTCACCATGACCTACAGGCCCTACCCTATGAAGCCCTATTACAACTGACCCCACCTCCAAGCCCTCTCCCCGCCCACTCACTCCATTCCCACCAGCCTGGCCTCCGTGTTGTTCCTCAAACACAGCAGGTACACCACCCACCCAGTTCCTCTGCCTACAACAGTCTTGCCACAGACATCCATGAGGCTTCCCTTGCCCCCTTCCAGTCTCTGATGAAATGTTACCTGCTTGCGGAAGCCAGCCCTGGCCACGCTATTTTATTTTTTTATAAGACTTTATTTATTTGACAGAGAGAAAGAGCACACAAGCAGGGGGAGCAGCAGAGGGAGAGGGAGAAGCAGGCTCTCCACTGAGCAGGAAGCCTGATGCAGGGCTCAATCCCAGGACCCCGAGATCGTGACCTGGGCCGAAGGCAGATGTTTAACCGACTGAGCCACCCAGGCGCCCCTGACCACGCGATTTTAAAGCACAATCCGGGGCGCCTGGGTGGCTCAGTTGGTTAAGCGTCTGCCTTCAGCTCAGGTCATGATCTTGGGTTCCTGGGATTGGGCCCCACATTGGGCTCCCTACTCAGCAGGGCGTCTGCTTCTCCCTCTCCCTCTGCCCCTCCTCCTGCTCATACTCTCTCTCTCTCAAATAAATAAATAAAATCTTTAAAAATTAAAAAATAAAAGCACAATGCCTGCTTCTAATAAAGTTAAATATACACTTACCAGGAGGCCCAGCATTTACCCAAGAGACATGAAAGTGTACGTGCACGAGAGCTGTGCAGGGATGTTCATAGCAGCTTTATTTGTAATAGCCAAAACGTGGAGACAACCCAGATGCCCCTCAATAGACTGGATGAACAGACAAAACATGGGACATCTATACCCTGGACTATTCAGCAACAAAAAGAGACAGACACACAACAACATGAGTGAATCACAAATGTATCACGCTGAGTGAAAGAAGCCGGATGCCATCTACATGACCTGCAGAAAAGACAAATCCGATCCTTCCTAGCGAAGGAAAACTGACCAGCAGTGTCCCAGATGGGAAGTGGGGTGGGAGTCAGGACTGACTGCAAAGGGGCAGGAAGGAACTTTCTGGAATGATAGAAATCTTCTAGAACTTGTCTGTAGTGGTGGATACAGTACAATTGTTGAAACTCACCAAACCATATACCTAAAATGGATCAACATTGTTGTATGTCAATTATATACTTCAGGAGAAAAGAAAAAAAAACCTAGAGTCCCCCCCCACTCCCTTCCTGGCTTCATTTTCTCCAGGACATTTCCACTCTGGCATGCATTGCCTATCTCCCCACTAGAATGTCAACTCCACAGGAGTGGGAACTTTTGTTTTGTTCTTTGCTCTGTCTTCAGTTCCTTGAGAGCATATTGTAGGTACTTAATAAATATTGGGCAGATGGATGGATGGATGGATGGATGCATGGATGCATGGATGCATGGATGGGTTTAGTCCCTGAAGGCTCAGAGCTAGTAGATGGGGATGGCTGTTGAAAGTGTCCACACACCCACCTGGAAGTTGTCAGACAAACACCAGACCGGTAGGGCCTGTGAGACTGTGGGAAGTGTCATCATTCCATCTGGGGCTGCGTCATCACTCGAGCATTTGGACAACGCCATCCTGGGGCTGTGTCATACCTACCACCAACCCTGGCAGGTGGCCCAGCCCGGAACTGATGCCCATTGGCTGGCGTTTCCCGTGGGTGCTCTGAGTGTGGAAACCAAAATATTACCATAGAGGGTGGAGCCATAGAACGAAGCTGGACAAAACCCAGAATGTGGCCTGTGGTTGCTCTAGGGGAGGGGGGAGCAACTGTACCTGCACATCTCATGTCTGTCTGTCTGTTTCAGATTTCTTCTTTCTGTTTATTTTCCCTGGGTTTAAAATGTCTTTCTTTTTTTTCCCTTTCTTTTCTTCCTTCCTTCCTTTCTTTTCTTTTTTTTTCTTTTTTTTTTTTTTTTTTTTTTTGCATAGGGAATACATTCACATAGTTCAAAATTCTAAAGTTACAAAAATTAAGATGTGAGTCTCTCTCTCACCCTGGCTCCAGCCAGCCAGTTCCCCCACAGGCAGCCAACGTGCAGGGCTCACGGTGTAACTCTCCAGGGAGACTTTAGGCCAGCAAGAGTGTGGGGACATATATTCCAGTTTCCAAAAACAGCAGCACACGGTGCGTGCCATTCCACACCTTGCTTGTTCACCAACCCAGGCATCCTGTCATTCCACATCAAGTGCACGCATGGCATCTTCCCTATGGCCGCGTGGGATTCCATTATGTGGCTGGGCCCCAGTTGGTTCACCCACTTCTCACTGATGGCTGTTTTCAATTGTCTGCTATTACAAATAATGGCGAAATAAATAACATTATATATACTTTGTATGGGGGCATTGTTACATTTAAACAGTAACTTACCCACACTTAAACAATGAGAGAATAACCTACTAACTGATTTTTGAGATCTGGATTCTTGAGAATTTGGAAGCTTTGGTCCCCCTGAGTCCACATTCCAGGGGGGTGATCATGGGCTGGGACAGGCCCCTCTGCCCCTGGGGCTGGGGCAGGCCCTCTCCATTCAACTGCCCCACCTCGTTTTGCCAAGAGGAACACCAAGGCCCAGACAGGGAGTGACACACCAGCCTGAATAAACACTACTAAGTCTCAAGGAGCCCCGAGGGGTGAGTGCTGGGGTCTCAGCAACCCCCAACTCACCTCCCTTCCTGCCTCTACCCTCCCTGGCCATGGGACCTTGGGTACATGGCTTCACCTTTCTGAGGCTCCTTTGGAGGAAATGAAGATACCACTTTACAATGGCACTCTCTCCCAGGAATGAGCTCCCCGGGCAGAACTTTGCTCTGTGCTGGGCGCTTGGGGCCTCATAGATGTACCTTAGTTGGTTTGTATATGTGATTCTTCCAATGGCTTACATACCAAAAACTGGCAACTAATTCTTTTAAACCTTGTCAATGCATAAAGTTAGGCCTGATAATGTCCGGGATTAAGGGATTTATCCTAATGACATACAGTGAGGTGGAGGATGGGGGGGACCCAATAGTCCAGTTAGGAAGTAGCAAAGCTGGGATTTGAGAGAGCCTGGCTTTAGGTGCTACTAACCACCACACCTTCCCTATCAGAGATCAGAGACCCAGGGGGCCAGCAGTGAAGGGAGGGGACTGCCATTGGGCAGTCATGCCACCCCCAGCACACACACACACACTGGCAGGACAGGACTGGGCCAGACTTGGGTTCCAGTAGTAACTGTACTACGTGCTAGCCTGTAACCTCCAATAAGGCAGCTGTCTTCTCTGAGCCTTGGCGGCCCCCCGGTAAGGCAGATACGGTGCAGGGCGCGACTGGATGCAGACCAAGAAAAAGTTCTGCAAGCTGCAAAGACTGCAGGCATGTAGGGGATTAAGGGGTTTATCCTGCCAGTGGACTCTGAGGGAGGACGGGTAGGTGGGGAGGGAGGTTGGGGACATCCAACAGGCCCGGTGTGCCCTTAAGAACCTCCCAGGGCTGCCTGGCCCAGCTGTCAGGAAGCTGCGATCCCAGCCCAGCGCCAGGCTGGCAGGCTCCAGACAGAGCCCCCTGGCTCCAGCTGGGTGCCATAGTGAGGGTAGGGGCCAACCTAGAGGCTGGGCTAGGCTATTTTCATCCCCCAGGAGGGCCAGGGAGAGCGGCCCAGCTCCCTTCCTCCCCGACAGGGCCCTGTCACCTCCACAGAACCTACCTAGAGACCACAAATGCCTCACAGCACAGCTAGGGAAGCTAAGGAACAGAAAGGTGAACAATTATCAAGGTCACCCAACCTGGACCTCCTAATTTCCAGGAGCCAGTTCTTTCCTGTATGCCATTTGCTCACTCCTTTTCACTCATTCTTTCATCCAGCAAATATTTATGGGATACCTACTGCCCCCCAGGGGATGGAGACACAGCCTAGGGTAGAGTCAAATCCCTGCCTCCTGGAGCTGCATTCTAGTAAGAGACAGAGGCAAGAAACAGATCATGTGGCCTCTGTGCACTGTGAGTCAGGGGCTGGTATGTATTTTTCTAGCAAGAAAAAAAAAAAAACCAGGATAGGGAGCTAGTAATTGCTGGATGCTGATGGTTTAGGTAGGGAGGGTGGTGAGTGGGCGGGCCAGAGAAGGCCTCTCTGAGGAGGTGACATGTGAGCAGAGACCTAAATGACATAAGAGATTGAATCATGTGCATATCTGGGGTAGGATAGACACTGGCAATGGAAGTGGCAAGTGCAAAGGGCCTGAGGTAGGAATGTGTCTGGTATGTTTCTGGAACATCGTGGAGGCAGTGTGGCTATAGCAGAAGAGGTAAAGAGGATGTGGGAAGGGTAACAGGAATCTAGGTCATGAGGGCCTTGTAGAGCATAATTAGACCTCTGGGTTTCATTTCAGCCTCCGTAGCAAGATTGACCCTCGAACTGTTCAAAGGCTCCCATAACCCTGCACGGTCTGGCCCTTGTGCTCCAGGTCCAGCCCCACCCACCTTCTCTCTGTTCCTAGAATCTACTCACCACAGGGCCTTTGCACAAACTGTTCCTTCAATCTGAAATCTTTTTCCACTCCTATCCCCTCTTCTCTTTAACTCCTACCTATCCTTCATATCTCAGCTCAAACAGCTCAGGCTTCCAGACCTCCCTGGCCAAGTCAGCAATCCCTCCTTCCTTCCAGGGCCTAATTTCAGTGACCATAAAATTATTGGGATGGTCAATTAACGTCTGTCTGCAACCAGGACTAAGCTTTTCAAGGGTGGGTGTTCTGGTTCATTTTGTTCACTACAGTGTCCCCAGGGTGTGCCTCGTGCTAACAAATACGTGTTGCATTAATGAACAAATGAATAGCACAAGCACTTTATAAAGATTGTCTCCTTTCATTCCATTCTCTCCAGTTGGTGAGCCTCAGAGAGGTGAGGCAGCTTGACCAAGGACAGATAGCAAGTAAGTGGCAACACCAGGATATCCAGGTTTCTCTGATTCCCAAACTGGGAACTTCCCCTTGGCACACATAGGCCGTGCTAAATTGAAAACCAGCTGCAATCAGTCCTCCATGCTTGTCCTCATGCCCTTTTGCAATATGACTAAGAGATGGAGTCTATTTCTTGACCCCTTGAATCTGACTCAGCCACGTCACTTTGTCTAGCCGGTGGGACATTAGTAATCAGAGCACAAGCAGAGTCTTTCAAAAGCTCATGTGCATTGAAGCTTGTCTTCTCTTGCTCAATGTGGAACTCCAAGATTACCATGTGAATGGACCCAAGCTAGCCTCATGGAGGTGAACCTCATGGAGGTGACTGGAGGCACCCCTCAAACAGCTGCCAACTGTCAGACACGTGGGTGAGGCCCTCCTAGACCAGCTGACTGCAACCACATGAGTGGGCTTGGGTAAGACCAGAAGAACTGCCCAGCTGAGCCCAGGCTGGATTACCAGTTGATAGAATCATGGACTAATAAATTGTTATCTTAGGCCACTAGGTTTAGGGTGGTTTGTTATACAGCAAAAACTAACTGATACACATAACCAGTGAACATACACTGTGTAGACAACACCTATACACATACACATGTGCACATAAATGTACATAAATGGCCTCCTATAGAAAATCTGTCAGCACCCACGTAGACACACCCCTTATAGGTCTCATGTAGACACTCCCAGCCATCACCCAACCCCACACATGCCTCTATTCAGACCACTATTCAGGCCCACATGTCAATATAAATACATTCTGGGAATGGGTAGGTCAACAATATCCAAGCGCTATGTCCCTATTGCTGCCCAGCACAGTGCAGGGTATGGTGAAGGACTCAGCAGACTTTAGTTGAACAAATGGATGAATAAAGTGAAGGGCACAAAATGAGCCGTAGGTTGGCACAGTGAGCAGGCAGTGCTGAGAGGTTCCCCCCGTGGGTAAATGGAAAGGCCTGGCGGTGGGGGTCACAGCCTCAGTTTTTATCCCTTTTAGAGACCCACTGGTAGGGACATCAGGGGGTGCTCACAAATGCTTGCATTACAGATTGTACTTGTGCTTGAGATTCTCTTTTGAAAATTGGTCCTACTTTTTTTTTTTTTTTAAGTGTGGGGGGTTGTTAAAGAGCACTTGAAGGGTTCAGGAAGGAAGTTGGAACTAATACATTACCTTCTATGTGTAACTATGGGGACACTGAGGATGTCAGAGAATTAAGGTTGGGTTGGTTATGAGGAAACCAGAGGAATGAAAAGCAAGGCAGGCAATAACTCCAGGAAAAACCAAGAGTTTCACAAGAAAGGAAATGTAACCATCATATGAGATTTGGCTTGGCAGGAAACAGTATTTGTATAGTTACAGTATAAATAACACTAAATACTCACTTAATGGAAAATTGTGATAAACGTAGATTAAAAGGATAGGAGGTTGAGAAAAGTTAACTCTTCCTTGATAATAATAATTATAAAAAGAAACATTTTTGACCACTTCCAGAGTAATTATTCTTGTGCACTTTACATGTTAAATCCTCATAACAATCCAATAACTTAAATATTCTTATTACTCTCGTTTTACAAGTGAGGAAACTGAGTACAAGGAGGTTAAGTCACTTGCCTGGGGTCATAGGGCCAGGAAGGGGAGGGGCTGGGATTCAAACCCAGGCAGTCAAGCTACAGAAGTGACACTGTGAAGACATCAGACTGGAAAGTCAGGCAATATTTGCCTAAAATTAATCCAGAAAAACACAGGAAAAGCATCTTACTTAGAAATACGGAATAAAGTACCAGAAGAAATAGTTAAAAGAGTTGAATGTGGCTATTTTGGGGGTCAGGAGTGAGAAGGACACGGCAAGGAAATGCTTTTTATTAGTACTACTTAATTTATACAGATACATAGAAATATCCATGAGCTAGGGACAGGAATTGACAGAGAAGGGACATGAGGGAACTTTCCATGGTTATGGTGTTGTTCTATATCCTGACTGGGGTTTGGGAAACAGTATGCATTTGTCTAAACTCAGCAAATGGCACCTTTAAGATCTGTGCATTTCACAGGATGTAAATTTTACATACACACACAGAGGGAAAAAAAAAAAAACTTTAAACAAATACTGATCTCTAATGATATGCATGCCAAAGTGCCTTTAAGGGGAAGCATACTGATGTTTGCAAATTACTTTGAAAAGCTTCAAAAAAATAGGTTGTCTTGATAGATGGTTAGATGGATAGATGCCTGATAGAGCACATCTAACAAAATAGGAAGAATTGTGCATCCAGTAGGTAGGTATTTAAGTGTTTGCTATAGCATTCTTTCAACTTTTCTTTAAGTTTGAGATTTTTCTTAATAAAGTGTTGGGGAAAATATATGAATGCATTATCTGAAAAATAGTATTTTTTTAAAAACCTGAATGGGGTGTTCCGTCTTGGACCTGAGAACACCCACACGGCTCTAAGCCCATGTGCAGGTCTATCTGGGGGGGCAGCTGTCACCAGGCTCTTGCCTATGTGCCCCCTTACCCTGGGATCTAAAGTCAGGGCCCTATAGACTAATTCCTCCATCCCTCCCTGCTCCCCCTGGACACAGGGTGTCAGGCAGGATGGGTGTCTCCTCTCCCTGGTCCCCTTGAATGCCTCTGTAGCAGAACCAGAACCATTTCACCAGGGAAAAGAATAGGGCCCTCTAGCTACCTCCCATCCTCTGCCAAAAGGGTACACTGAGGCCTGGCAGGTGGGGACAGGTGCCTTTCCCAGGGGCCCATCACACCTTCATGACAGGCGTGAGCAGCCAGATTGCTGGGCTCCCAAGCCCACGTGTATATAATTAGCTGCTGGGAAATAGATCTGGGAGCAGATCTCATCTCTGCCTAATTAGGAGCTGGGCAGCTGGGGCCAGTCTGGCCTGGAGGCTGCTATGGAAGCCAGGCAGCCCCAGGGGAGGGGGCAGCAGCTGCTGGCCCTCGCTGCTCACTGCCCCTCACACTCTGACTGCAGGCAGAACAATAGAGAGGCTGTTTCCGCAGATCCCTGAGGCCAACAGAAGCCCTCACCCACTCCCTCCCCAGATCCCCACAGGGGAGGCTGATGGGCTCCAGAATTCTAGCAGGAGGGAAACCCTCCTGGAACCAGGGACCAGGAAACACCTTCTCCACTTCCAAGAATGCCTCCCTGCTCTCTTCCCAACAGACCCTCCCAAAGCCCTTCTTGACTCCCCCCGGTCCAGCTCTGGGAACAGGTCTGGTCTTAGAGCAGGAGTCACTGCTCCACATTATATGACCATGTGTTTGCTGATGAGCTGCCCATTTTCTTCCACCCAACATAGCGGGACCTATGTCTGGCTTACTCACTACTGGGCACCCAGCAGATGCTCAATAAAGTGACAGCAGGAAAGGCTGCCAGGACCCAGGACAGGGAAGAGAGGAGAGTCAGGAAGGCAGAGTGCCACTGACTGTGGGGTGTGACCCCAGATTGGAGTACAGACCCTCTCTGTGACAGCCCCCAAGCCACTACCCCTCCTGTTCACAGACAGACCCTGGAAAGGTCACTTGAAGATTCAGTGACAGGATGAGTGTGAAGGGTCTGCACCCACCACTCAACCTCCTCCAGGAACAAGGGGTCTCCCAGCCCATCGTCCACCAGTCCTGTGATCTAAAATGCAGCCAACACACCCCTTGGGTTTCTGGGGTGCTGGCAGCTCACAGGAAGGGACAACACTTACTTGGCACAGAATTCTGGCCCGGTTGCCTGTAGGAGCTAGTCCTTGACACCTCAAAGGACATCTCCTCTGCAGAGCCTGCCCAGATTATCCCTCCTGACCCCATCACTCCTTTAACTTGGGGACCAGGAGGCTCAACTCCTGCGTTGTCAGACCTGCTGAGTGCCTGTGGGCAGATTATAGCCCTCCCTGTGCCTCAGTCTCCCCATCTGTATCATGAGGGGCTGGACTCCATTCTCATGAGCTTGAACACCACTCTCCTCTATAACCCAGTTTCTCCTTGTTTCCCTGAACCACCCAGGCCCAGCCCAATCCCCTGGGGGTTGATTGTACACTGTCAGACAGACAGACAGACAGACAGACAGCTGGGCTGACCTGGATGTTTGTCAACAGCCCAACGGAAATCTCCTCTTTATGCTTAAAATAAAACTTACATCAAACCTGTCACCAGGGCCCCCATTAGAGCTTCCTGTTTCTGAGTGCTGCAGCCGACACAGCCTGAGGGAGGAAACACCACCCAGCCCTTCCCCACTCCCACCCCGGGCATGGGCAGAGGCCACCCAGGCTTTCACTCTTTGCATGCCTGGCCCTAGCCCCGGCTGCCCTACCAGCCAAGGTGGCACCTCCCAGCAGGGAACCTGCCTGGAGGGAGACAGGAAGGAGCTGAGACCTCAAAGCCCAGTACCAGCCATCCTTCCCCTTGCCCCAGCCCCCTGAGGCCCAGAGACGGAGACTGGCTTATCCCGGGTCACCCAGAGTTGGAGGCAAGGCCGCCTGTTTTGTGCTGACCACCCCAAATCCCTCTTCCTCTAAGATCTCCTGCTTCCAACCCCCAGTCTACAGCCTCTGTCACCTCCAGTTCAGGGTCTGTGCTCTTTGAGCTTCCTGCCCCTTGGGAACTGGGCAG
>NC_058412.1:112271662-112391654 GCF_002201575.2 Neomonachus schauinslandi | reverse complement strand
GGGGGGGGGGGGGGGGGGGGGCGGTGGTGATAAGAATCCCCTCTCAGGTCTCAAGTCTCAGGCCGGGCCAAACACTGACCTCATGCCCCTCTCCCAGATCCTGGGATGAACAATTATGGAGTTCTGAAGGCCCCACCCCAAGACGTCTCCCTCCCCTTCCCCTTGTGAACACAGAAGAGTCTGATGACCCAGCCCTTGAAAAACAAACATTTGTGTTTATTAACCAAAGGGAGGGGAAGTCAGAGCAGTACAGACTCCCACCAGTCCCTCCTGTAGTCTACCCACCTAGGCCAGGCTGCCAAGGCCCTGCCTCCACCCAGAGCAAGTTCCCAGGGAACCAGGACCCACTGGGAAAGGAAGAGGAAGTCAGCAAAGGTTAGAGGCCAAGGAAGAAGGAAACAGAACCACTAGGTAAGCCTAGTAAGATCCTCTGGCCCCTCACTCTCAGCGGAGAAGGCTAAGTGCCCCAAATCCAAACCCACGAGGAGAACCAGGCAGGACTCATGTCAAAACCCCTACACGTGAGGGGTAGTGGGTGGCCCAAGGTCAAAAGGCAACTCTCTCCAGGGTCAGTTCTTGCCAGACGGATGCTGGTCCAGCCTCTGAGCCTCTGCCTCCATACCAAGTTCACACAAGGCAGCAGCCTCCGGTCTGCCCCAAGCCAGGGAATGGATGCAGAAGAGGTCAGGGGCCAGCTGCCTCTCTCAGATCTGTCCTGTGGCAAATGCCGAGCCCAGTGGAGGCCTAGCCCTCGGCTGCCGGGGCATCCCGCGCCTGGCGCAACCCATACAGCCACTTGATGACGCGGGCGTTGCGCTCCACCACCGACACACCATAGGGCACGCGCTCCCGGGCCCGCTCCTCCACGGTGGCAGAGCTGCGGCGCGAGCAGTCCCCCTCGGAGCTGCCGGGCCCGCCACTGGGCCCGGCCAGGGAGATGATGTCTGAGCTGGCCCGCGCCAGGTGGGCCACACCCAACCCCCGGGCCTCCTCCGGGTCCAGGCCGCAGAAGTTAAAAAATCGCTCCAGGTCAGCTGCTGCTCTGGAGAAGCGCTCACTCAAATCCGACTTGGAGCGCTGCAAACCTGGGGGCCGGGCTGGGCCGGAGGCGGTGGCAGTGCCTGGCGATGGGCAAGGCCCGGCAGGTGAGGCGGGCAGGGGACGGACATCCACTCGGCGGACAGCAGCCGTACTTGGTGGCGGGCGTGGAGGGGTGGCTGGGGGCGCCTGGTGGGCTCCTTCTGTCCGTCCAGGGGTACGGCTGGCCTCGGCAGGGGACGCGGGACTATCACACAAGTCTATGAGGCTGCTAAGGATGTCCAGGTCCAGCTGGGGCCGGCGGCCAGGGCCAGGCAGGACTCGGCGGCTAGGTGTGAGCACTGTGCGGCGAGTCCCAGGGCTGAAGAGTGGCTGTTTGGACAGCAGGGGCTGCACAGGTTCCTGGCGGGTGTTGGCCACATGCAGGCTCTTGACGTACTTGGCCTTGTCGGCCTCCAGGCGCTCCACAGCACTAGGTTTCCGGGCTCCACCATCTGCTGGCCTCCGTAGCAGGTAGCCGGGGACTTTGGTCCGCAGGCGGAAAGGTAGGGCAGAGGTGTCCCGGGCTCCTGGAGTCAGTGTGTCCACAGGCATGGCTGTTACATACCCCAAGGGCTTCGGTCTGAGGAGACCAGAGAAATGAGGAGACAGATCCAGGCAGAAAGTTGGCAGCTGGATGCTGGCAACGGCTACAGGGGAGGAAAGAAAGAGGCTGAGCACGCTCAGACAAAGGCTCAGCCAAGACTGAAAGGGGCTGAAGACGCCTGTCCTATTAAAAGGCAATAGCCACGCCCCTGGTTCAAAGGGAGCCAATCAGCAGACAGAAAGCCACCACTGAGGGGCCTGTGACTCCACCCACACCCCGCCTCCCTTCTCAGAGGACCAGGCCCACCTGAGGCCGAGAGAAAATAAAAAAGTGCCAAAGAAAGACGTGAGCAGCCTGGGCAGAAAAGACAGGACAAGGCACGCTTTAAAGGAAGCAAAGTGGGCTCCAGGCCATATGCTGGGCACCAGCCAGCTTAACCTCAATGGGTCCCCTTAACAGCTCTATTTTGCAGATAGGGAGCTCAACGATTAAGCTAACCCACCAAGTTGGTGGCTCTGCCCCCTTGCTTCCAAGCAGGGAGGTGCTGGTGCACCTGGTGACCCAGAGAAAGGGCTCCAACCCCACACGCTACCTGGACTGCCCCCAGACAACCTGGTACCACCTCCCACCCTTACCCACCCAGGCAGGAAGCTGTCCCGTGCTATTCACCCGTCTAGACATGCCAGGCCCCAGGCATAGCAATAAAACTGGTGGAGGAGGAGTGTAGAAAATCTCCATCCCCCACTCCGGTGAAGTCCAGACACTCATCAGCTTCCAGTATGGGACTTCAGTGCCAGGCCCACAATGATCCAAGGATGCCTGTCAGCTAGAAATGTCAGCCCTGAGCTATGCTGTTCCAAGAGAAGCCAGAAAAGCCGACAATCACACAACCCTGCTTGAGAGCATCCAGCAGACCCTGGATCTGCCAGCAGCCAGAGGATGGGCATCCATAGACAAGAGGGCCCACACCCAGGTGCACAAGTGTCCACAGGATCACCTAAGCATCAGGGCCTGGTGCCCCAGGCATCAGGCCAGCCCTGATCCTTTTTCCAAGAAAGGGCTAGAGCCACAAAGTGTCCCCAGCCAACTCTCCCAGAGATGGGCTAGAAGAAAACCTACAGACCAAGTCCCGAAACTTCTCTTCTGTAAAATAAGAGAGGAGGACTTTATCTAGGTAATCCCCAAAAGGACTTGTCATCTACACCTGTGTTGTCTAATTTAATGGCCACTAGCCACATATGGCTACTCAACTTAGCTTTAAATTAAATGAAAACTTACACTCAGTCACACTAGCCACATTTCAAGTGCTCGACGGCCACTATACTGGTCACTAGGGCAGACAGTGCAGATCGGAGATGTCCATCCATAGCCGAAAGCTATACTGGACAGCCCCACGTGGTCACCCAGAATGACAGGAGGAGAGTCTGCATCGCGGTGGGAAGGCAGGGATCCCTACTGTGTGCTAGACATTTGACACCATCCTCTTCTGGAATCCTCCAACAAGCCTGTGAGAAGGGTCACTGTCATCTCATTTTATAGTTGGAGAAACTGGAACTAGAGAAGTGACCATCCTAGGTCCCAGAGCCGATAAATAAGACACAAATTCCTATGAGGCCTAATTCACTCATCTATTACGTTTATGTCATTTTACACTCTGTTCTTCTCATTCCCCTAAAATATCGGCTCCATGAAGGCAGGGGGTTTGTCGGTTTTGCTCACTGAATCTGTTTTGGGACATTGCTTTCGACACATAATAGGTATTCAATAAATTGTTATTGAATTAGAGTGTCCATGGGGACAAAATGTGAACGGGCAGACCTTGGATAAACCAGAGAGGGACACATCCAACCCACTGCAGGCATATGGGTCCAAGGTGGTAGGTATGGAATGTCCTAGGAAGCTGGAAATCCAGATGGGCATGAACACTCTAGAGTCTTAAATCTCAGCATATCCGCCAATAATAATTTTTAAAACATGCATGGATGGAGCAAACAAACATGTCTGCAAACAGATCTGCTCTCCCCACCTCAATCTAGCCCCCAGTTTGAGACCTCTGCAGGGGCAGCAATGGCAAGTTAAGAGAACCTTGGGCGCTGCCGGCCCAGAGCCAGAGCTGCTCCCAAGGTAGAAGAGATGGAGTAGATGGGAAAGTAAGGCTGCCCCACTCGGACCCCCAGGAGACCTCAGGCAAGAAGGGTCTGATTGGAAAGGCAGCCCTGCTGAGCCCTGTCGAGCTAACTAGACTCTGCCGCACCCCCGCGGCCTCCGCCTACCAAACCAGTCCAACCCGTTGGCGGCGGCGATTCCCTCCCGGGCACCATCCGGGGAAACAGAGGGAAGAAGGAGGTCAGATGGGCAGGGCCAGGGCAGAAACCCCGCGCCCTCGCACCGACCTGCTGGCCGCAGGGGCTCCCCCCGCGGCCCGGACACACGCAAGGAGCCAAACCCGGGTTGGGGGCTGCTGGCCAGCTCGCCCACCTGCCCGCTGTGCGCCCCGCTCCAGCAGCTGCGCCTCTTACACACTCGGGTTCCTTATCTGAAATGCGGTTAAAAATAGACCTGAGCCTCCAGGTCTCCTGGAGGATGGAGAGATAAAACAGGTCGAGGACTTTCGCAGCACCTGACCAAAAGGCTGCGCTCCAAGAACTGGACTCTTGGTTTTTATCATGACTCTGACGACCCAACTCCCAGATCGCGCCCACCCCCACCCCGGCGGGGTCTCTAAGCACACTCAGGACCGCGGGTCGGAGTCGGAGCCGCAGACAAAGGAGGCACGTGATAGAGGCTAATCCTAAACTGATCTGAGAAGCCCCATTTCACAGGTGGGCAAACGGAGGTGTGGAGGCTCCTGCGAGTTAAAGCCGGGGTCCCGGTCCCCGGGTGGGACCCGTCCTCTCTGAGGCCTCCTCTCATCGCCAACGCCCCACCCACGTATTTCAAATGCTACCCACAAATGGCCCCCAGAGCGGCAACCGTGAGCCTTTCTCCTTGTCACCATACCCCCTTCCCACCCGCTTCCCTGGAGACAGCCTTAGGGGTTGGGGGAGCTCAGATGCTCGCTCTGGCTTCTGCCCTAACCCCCTTCGGGGCGATCTTGAAGACTCCCAGCGGCGGAGGAGGCCGCGAGCCCGCCGGCGCGCTGTGTGACTCTGGCCGCTCGCCGCCCCTCTCTGAGCCGGGGTCGACCTGGCTCTTAAACTAGGGGGCTGACGGCAGGATTCTTCCCGGCGGGAAGGCGGGCCCCTGCCCTGTCCCCGCCTTCCCGAGAAGGGAGGGCTGGCCCGGCAGCCCCCTACCCCGGCCCGGCGCCACCCGCCCGCACATACCTGGCTGCGCGCTCGCCGCTACAGAGCACTCCTCCAGCCCGGCCCACGGGGAGCTCAGGTAACACGCGTTTGCGCAACTTCCGGCGGCCGGCCCCCGGCAGGTGAACCCGTCGGCCCAGGTATTAAGCGAAAGGGAAGAACGAAAGCCGGGCAGGAGCGGGAGCCTGAGCCTTGGCGCGCCGGTAGTGGGCTCCCCTCGGCGCGGGGACCCGGTCCCAGCCCCCCCGACCTACCCCAGGAAGCTGTCCCGCGAGCCGGGGCCGTCCACACCCGCAGTTCCGGCGGCCTGCAAGGGCACCCATCTTGGAGATGGCAAAACTGAGGCCCCCTCCTCCACAGCCACAGTGCCCGCGTTAATGTCTACTGTGCCGGGCACGAGAAAGTGCTGTTCCTGGTTTTAATTAACCCATTTTAATCTTCCCAACAACCCCTATGAGGTGAACTCTATTATTATCCGCATTTGACTAATGAAATCCTGAGGCTGAGACAGGCTGAACCAGTTGCCCAAAGTCACCCTGAGGAGTCCGACCTGGGCACTTTCCCTCTAGACCAAGCCTTAGTGCCCCCCTTTCTACCTGTGTGTCCCTGAGCACGTTGCTGGACCCCTCTGGCCCTCCCTTCTGCCACTGAGGAGAGTCTCACCTTCCAGGCCAGGTCAGTGTGAGTTCTTACCGTCTGAGAGTGCCTATAGAAACCCTGTGCAGGCTGTGAACATTTAGTAACAACGGCAACAATAGTAATAAGAATAACTAGAATTTTTGAGTTCCGGGCACTGTACTTATGTAAGTGTCTGGACATCCCCGCCTCCCATAGGGGAGGAACTATTTAATCCCCATTTTACAGATGAGAAGACTGCAACACTGCAGGAAGGAATCCTTGGGAGGGACATGATTGTCTCCTCTGCCAACCCAAGCCCTATCATGTCACTTCAGGTGGCACACTTGATTAGGCATTTCCATTGGGATCCTGAGGCCCAGAGAATGAAGTGCCCACTAGCGTCGGGCCTAAGCTCTGGAAAGGCAAAGAGGTCCCAGTTACATGTCTGTGCCCAGTGGGGGCTGCACCCAGATTGGGATGGAGGGCTATGAGGGGACAGGAAATGACTCAGAGAACAACTCTCCTGCCCCTGAGAGTGAGTCAGCTCTGAGGCCTCCTCCAGGCCCTGGAGCCTGATTTTAGGGGAATGAGGGAGGCCAGCCTAAAGACCACCATTCCCACAATGTTCCTGCTGGGTCCCTCTGCCTGGCCCTCTACTGAGGGAACAATGGGGGGAGGGCGTAAGATGGGAGGGAGGGCTCAGTTAGGCAATAATAGTAGTAAAAGCAGGAAACAATAACATTTCATAATATAACAGGGAAGAAATTTTCTAAGTGCTTTCTCTGTACCTGGCACTGTTCGAAGCTCTTTATATATGTTGACTCATTGAATTCTCACACTCACCCTGAGGTACTCCTATTACACTCATTTTACAGTTGAGAAAACTGAGGCACAGAGAGGTGGGGCCACTTGCCAGAGGTCACGTAGCTGGTAAATGGCAGAGCCAGGATTTGCACCCAGGAACCACTCACCGAAAGACTCTATAGCCTCCTTCTCTGGGCCCCAGAGGGAGAAGCCACCTTAGGAAGCATTCCTGGCTGTGGGCCGGGGTCTCAGATTCCTCAGTTGTAAAATGGGAGCAAGATGGCAATATTTTCCCAACAGAAATTAGATCTCTTATGGCTCCAGATCACCTTAGAATAAATCCCAAACTCTCCACTTGGTCCTCAGGCCTTCCAGGATCCAGTCCCTGCCCTCCACTCCCACTCAACTCCAGGCTTTTCTGCTCCAGCCACAAAGCCCTCCCTGCTGTTCCCAAACACGCCAAGGTCTTTCCTGCCTCAGGGCCTTTGTACCATCTGTTCTCTGCTTAGAACCTCTTAGCTCACCTCCTTCAGGTCTCACCTCCTCAGAGAGGCCTCCCTGACTACCCTGAGGCTCCCGCCAACTCTCTCACCTGGTTGTTCCCTTCCACACATTCATCCCACGCTGTCATTTTAGATATTCACTTATCAATCCCTCATTTCCTATTTCTGTATTTTCATCCTCCAGGGAGCAAGCACACAGGTGTGTGCAGGGCACACCACTGACTAAGTGGCAGGACTGGAACCCAGGCCACCTCAAAGACCAAGGCCCTTCAGCACCAAGCCTCCTCCCAACCCCCAGTCCCACCGCAGGGGTTCTCCCTCCTCTCTCCCCACTCCCCTCCAGCCTCAAGTCACCCCCATTCAAGCTGGACCCTGGCCACTTCTAGATGAGCCATTTTTTCTCCAGAGACATCACGTCCAAACCTTTGCACATGAGGGGTCTGCTCCTACAGTGCCCTTCCCCACTCCAGCCCCACGGCCACCTCTGAAGCATGGACTCTGGGACCAGCCTACTGGGGTTCAAATCCAGCTCCGCCCATGATTAGCTATGAGACCTTGGGTAAGATAGTCAACTTTCCCAGGCCTCGGTTTCCCCAACTGTAAAACAGGACTTGTAACAGTGCCTCTCTCCCAGCCTGTGCATGACAAATGCCACCAGAATGTGACTCTGCGGTGCCCAGCTCCTGGGTGAGGACTTCACCACCCAGAATGTTGACCCACTTCTCTCAGAGTTTACAAATCTAAGCACGCAGGGCCACTTCAACAGACATTTCCTCAAAGAAAGTGTACAAAGGGCCAATAGGCACCCGGAAAGATGCTCAGCATCATGCATCATTAGGGACACGTAAAGCCAAACCACGGTGAGATAACATGTCACATCCATCAAGATAACCAATATCACAACAAGCAAGCAAGGGAAAAAAAATCCAAAAACCACAAAAAAATATCAAGTTTTGGTGAGGATATGAAGAAACTGGAATCCTTGTGCCCTGTGGGTGGGAATATAAGATGGCGCGGCCACGGTGGAAACAGTATAGCACTTAGGAAAAATTTAAAAGGCATTACCATAGGACCCAGCAATCCTACTCCTGGGTATATACACAAAAGAACTGAAACCAAGGACTTAAACAGATATTGTACCCCAATGTTCATAATAGTACTATTCACAATAGCCCAAAGGTGGAAGCAACCAAGTGTCCATAGACAGATGGACAGATGAACACAGGATGGAATATTATTTAGCCTTTATAAGCAAGGAGGTTCTGACACCTGCTACAACATGGGTGAAACTTGAAGACATTACACTAAATGAAATAAGTCAGATGCAGAAGGACAAATATTGAGAAAAAAAGGGCAAATATTATATGATTTCATTTACATGAGGTACCCAGAGCAGTCAAATCCACAGAGACAGAAAGTAGAAAGGTGCTTTCCAGGGACTGGGGGGAGGAGAAAATGGGGAGCTCGTGTTTAATGGGTATGGAGTTCCCATTTAGGAAGATGAAGAAATTCTGGAGGTGGATGGTGGTGAGGTTTGCGCACAGTGTAAATATACTTCATGCCACTGAACTGTACCTTACAAATGGATAAAATACTCAATTTTACGTTGTATATTTTTTTCCAAAAAAAGAAAAAGAGTCAGAACCCCCAGATTCACATTCCTGCTCTGGATGACCTGGTCCAAGTTACTAAACCTCTCTTGCATTCAGTTTCCCTTTGTAAGGTGGAAAAAATAGCGGGGTAACTACCTGACATCATAGAATTGAGGGAATTAAATGAGTGCATGCTTATAAAGTACATGGCACATAGTAAGTGCTCGGGAGGTGTTAGTGATTGTTTATTCTTCGCTGAGGGGGCAAGAGGTGTGGTTTCCATGTTTAGAATTTTCATGACATTTCTGCACCCCTACCCCACCCCTTCCTTCCACCTGCTTCTCTCTTTCTCTTCAGTAGAAGCCAGGCCCTGACTTGGGGGGAGACAGGGAGGCCCTCACCTGCCCCAGAGGAGGATCAGGAAGGCTCCAGGCAGCAGGGAGGGGGCCGGCCAATAGGGCAGCCCAGCTCGATTTCAGCCCAGCTGTCCGGGTCAGAGACACCCAGCTGGGCATCCTCCAGGGCCAGGCCAGGCCCCATGCTATTTCTGGAGTCTCCCCAGACACTCATGCCCTGGCCTGCCGGCAGTCAGCCTGGCCCAGGGCACCCTTGCACACATCTCAGTGGGCTGAAGGAGGGCTGTGGGCACAGGCACCTAAAGCACTGATGTCCTATCAGCCAATGGACAGCCCGACTCCGCCAACCCAATTTTCTGTGCCTCGGTTTGTACCTGAAGTTGCAAAATGAGGACAAAGGGACTTGCAATGGAGACACAGAGAGACCACATGCATCGCCTCAGGGAAGGGCCCGGCTCACAAGGATGGGGAAGGTGGAGGTTGGGGCAGACTCACGGGCAAGTCCACTTCCTGTCCCGGACTGCCTCCTTCCCAGGCCTGAGCTCACCATCTTATCTTGGCCCGGAGATGTGAAGAAACTTGCCCAAAGTCACACGGCAAGTCAAGGACAGATCACAGACAAGGCAGTGATCTTATGACTAAATATATAATCTGTAATGATTTATATATATCTAATTTTTTCAACCAGGTGCTATATGGCTGTGACTCAAAATTCAGAAACTATAAAGAGAAGGAAGTAAAAATAAACTCCTTCCCACTCCTGTCCCCAGCCACCCAGTTCCCCTCCCTGCAGGCGCCACCATACCCAGACAATTGTGTGTCCTTCTAGGGAGATTTTAGGCAGATACAAGCAATAATGGGCATATATTCTATTTTTTTACAGGTATGGCAACACGCTGTGTGTACTGTTTTCACCTTGCTCTTTTTACCCAGTAATACATGTTGTTTTAATAATGTTAATATATTATTAATTCTAATATGTTATTAATATACTTAATAATATAGGTTGTTCAATAATACACGTGGAGGCACATCAGTACATAAAGAGCCGCCAGCCCCTGCTGATGACCACTTAGTGTACCTCCAGACCTGCCCTATTACAAACCACCCTGTGACGTCTCTGCACCTACATCGTGTTGCCGACAAGTGGGACAGCTGGGCTGGGGACGTGCTTGTGATCGTGACAGAGATGCTGTACTGTGTTCCACAGAGGCTATGTGAGTTGATCTCCACCAGCAGGACACACAGCAAATAGTGCAGAACTGTCAATCACCTGGGTGGCCCAGTTGGTTGAGCGACCGAGTCTTGGTTTCTGCTCAGGTCATGATCTCAGGGTCCTGGGATCACGCCCCCTTCCCCGGGGTTGGGCTCCCCTCTCCCTGTGCCCCTCCTCCCTTTCGCACACTCTGTCTCTGTTTCTCTCTCTCTAAAATAAATCTTTTTAAAAAATAATAACTGTGAGCTTTAGTTATCTTGATTAGAGGTTTTGGCACCCCTCAATTTTGCCTTGGAGGCGAGGGCCTCACTTGCCTCACCCTAGCCCCTCCTCCTATCACATTCCAGTTGAGGAAGGTAATCAACTCCCTAATAAGTGAAATACATAGGACATCAGATGGGTAAATGCCACCGAGAGAAACAAAATAGACCAGGGGGAGGGCAGGGGATATGAAGTCAATAAATATTTGTTGAAAGAATAAATGAAAGACTTATTTTCTTTCTGAGTTCCCAGAGCATCCCCAGGAGGCAGGGCCTGGTCTAGGTCAGATGCTCCAGCTGGAGGGGTCGCACCCCATCCTCAACTCCAAAGTCTCTGATGACTAGTGGCTTCAGGTTGAGTGGCTGCCTCTACCCATTCCCCCAACCTGGGGCAGATTCCCAAGAATCTAAAAGCGGCTCCAGGGCCAGAGCACCTGCTGCCCACCTAGCATCTAGCCCATTAATGTCCGTCCTGCCAGATCCCCCCAGAACAGCCCTCTGAGAGAGACAGCACTACTGTCAGGACCCCGTGGGCAGAAGGACCCCAAACGAGCCTGAGTCCAACCTCTGGCGTTCTGGAGAAGAGAAGACAGCTGCCCAGAAGGGGCACCCAGAGGACGGTGCGGGAGCGGGGCCGGAGGGAAATGATCCAGCCAGGGCTCCTGGGCTTAGCAGCCTTGCGGCTAAGAGGCTGAGAAGCTGACCACCAGTTGCGTGTCTGGGCCTCTCAAGACAAATCTAGATCTACCCAGACTGGAGACTTCGAGGTGGAGCTGAAAGACCTGAATTGGATTCTCCAGCAGACCTCGCTGGGCTAGGACACTTGCCTCTCTGCCCCTCAGCGTTTTCCTCAGTGAAATGGGGTACCACCGCCTCCCCGCACGTACGACGCGGGGAGGACGCCTACAGCAGGCGCTCGGTGAACGGAGCCCCCCAGACCCGGGCTCGCGCCCCAGACCACCCGCCCGCTCACCTGGAGCCCGCGCTAGGCGAGTCCTGGCTCCTCCCGTGCGGGTCTTGGAGAGGCTGACAGCTCGGACCCGGGCTGGGAATGGCCACGCCCAACGCGGCTCGGAACTGCTGCGGACCCGCAGGGGCCTCTTCGGAGCTGCTGTGCGCACCCGAGATGGACGGGGGCACCTGACTGTCCCAAGGCCCCCACCAGAGCGGAGGTCCCAGAGGCGCAGAGGAAGGGGAAGTGAGCTCGTCGCTCTGCACCCCCCCGTCGCCGGAATGGTTTGCCCCGGACATCCTGATTGGTTCCTCGCTTCCGTTCGAACGCCGCGCCGCCCGGGTTGCCAGGCGACCGCTTAGCTTCTGCTCAGCGAGTGAACGCCCCGCCCCGGCGTCCAGCTCGGTCCCGGCTCAGGCCCGCTGGCCTGTTCTTCCCACGCCGCCGCAGCTCAGGAGCCTAGTTTTTTCCCTTGACCAGGACTTTCTCCTGGTCCCCAACAGGATGACGCACCATTTAGGGTCCCCAGCTAGTCTCCAGGTCCGACTTTGCAGCTCGCTGTATGAGCCCGGGCTAGCCCCTTTCCCTCTCTGTTCCCCTAACTGCACAGTGGGAAGTTGTAAAATGTGCATACCTAGCAGTCCTGAACTTTACTAAGGAAATGACCAAAGATATGAACAAAGATTAATATAGCCCAGAGTTATTTAACATAGAAAGATAATGGAAATAACTCCAATGCTCAGCAAAAGAAGATTGGTTATATAAATCCATCCTGAGGAAGAGCTAAGTTTATTGAGCTTTTTACATGCCAGGTAGCTTCACATGACATAACTCTTGTCAGTGCTCGTGGCATAACCCTTTGAGATAGGTCCCTTTAATTATCCCCACTTCCTGATGAGGAATGTTATGCAGTCATTAAAAATGATGTCGTTAAAGATATTTAAAGTATGAGGAAAATGTAAAGAAAGCTTTTTAAAAGTATGTTTCAAAGCTCTATGTACACACAACTATGTATTAAATGCATAACTGTAACATCAATGTATTTGTGTATAACCATTTATAATAGCAGTTCATTTCTTTTCTGTGCTTTTGTGGATTTTCCAATTTCCAACACTTAAAGATGTCAAGAAAAAAAAAAACCCCACAGTTTTAAAAAGGATCGGAATAAGTTAACTTTAAGTACCCTTTGAGATGAGGAAATTTCATAGTTGTGAGTCACTGTTTGGGTCTAGGGCATTGTTGAATTTGGAGCCAACCTCTGTTTTCTAATCCAGATGGTGACTTTCATTCTTTGATTGGATTGTCAATGATTGAGCACTTACTATATACATACCTTGGGCCGGTGCGGGAGAGGGACTACTAACATATCAATAGCTAACAATGATTGCACATTCCGGCATGGGCACCAATCAAATCAGAGTAGATACCGTCATAAACAGGGAGTCTGACTATATCCATGAGGACCAGCTAAATATCAGATGTGGCGCTCTCTCTGCCCTCTGCTAGACCGGACTGCTCAAGGCTTTACATGTATTTTCTCACTTGACTTCATTACTATGTGGGGGGAGAGATTCTATTATTATTCTCATTTTATGAATGAAAACACTAAGGTTTGTCTGGATGCAGCAGGAGTCCTCT
Source organism: Neomonachus schauinslandi (assembly GCF_002201575.2). Classification (NCBI taxonomy): domain Eukaryota; kingdom Metazoa; phylum Chordata; class Mammalia; order Carnivora; family Phocidae; genus Neomonachus; species Neomonachus schauinslandi. The sequence continues at coordinate 112,378,786 of NC_058412.1, read as the reverse complement.
GAGCCGTTCTCTTATGTTGCTCTGTACACCACGTGTTGGCAGGAGCAGTGAGGAAAAGGCAAGAAGGATCCTGTGATGGCAAAAGACACAGAGAAAACTGAGCAGCGGCAGATCCAGACTGTGCACTTTCTCAGGCTCAATTTAGGGAGATTTGTTTAAGAAAAGAACTACAAAATTACAAATATAAAATTAGGTAATAAAGTGTTATTTGGCTAGAAAGATAAAAGAAACCTCAACAAATGGCAAATTCCACAAATATTGCAAAATCCAGAAAAATAACATTATTTCTGTGAATTACATAATTGGCATACCTCCATAATAATTTTCACAGACAAGCTTGTTCTGGCTCGATGTATACATTTCATACCTCTCCTCTACTACAGACTGGCAGCATTGGGCACTGTAAAGCCATTCATATTTCTATATTGAGATATGACCTCTGACCCCCTGCACTTTCATGTGACAGTGTGAGTGGTGGCTGATGTCACAACCCACGTCAGTGTGCTAGGTAGGAGTATTCCTGGAAGTCATCACCAGTTGGTAATAACTTTTCACAAAAGTGACTGGAAACGACGTAAATAAAACCACTAAACCCACAGTAAATGTCAAGGTCCCCTTAGCCAAACCCCTCAAATGCTCATACCCACTTCAACATCATCTGAGATGAGGCGATGTTGGAATGGAAGGAGATGGTGGTTTTAACAGAGCGAGGTTTAAATACAGAAGCATATGACCCTGAGAGCATACTGCTAGGGAGCCTGCCAGACCTTAGCTTCCCTGTCATTAAAATGGGAATGACAACAGTGGTGTCATGGTTGGATTCTTCTCTGAGATGTACAACTTTAATCAGGGGTTGGGAGATATTTGAGATGCTTGGATAAAGGTCCTGCTGACCCTTGTGTCTTCAAAACTTGCCTCTGCCCTACACGCCCTGGAGCTTAAAACAAACAGGATAATACAAAAATCCTGAGCCGTATTCCCTTAGGCAGACAGAGGGCAGAGAGAACGTCCCCCGGACTCCAAATAAGGCCACATGAAAAGACCTAATTTGGGCACACTCAGATTCTAGAACTCTGAGCATCTTCACATGCCACCAGCATATTGGCAATGCTCCCTGTCTTCGAGGATTTGCTAAGCCCCTGGTACCAGCTCACGGTGATTAAAATCATCCCAGTCCTTCCCACGTGGGAGTGCAGAGGGAGAGCCCACAAGAATAAGAAGGTGCCAAGCTGTCATTAGAGTGCCCAGATAAAAGGGAGCTAGACGGTCCTTATGGTCTCGCCCTGACCCAGCATGTGAGCAACAATAACATCTTGCCCCATCTGCAGGCCTGCAGCTGCCTCAGTGCCCCCTCCAGCACCCTGACCTTGGCAGTGTTTTCTCCACTCAACTCGAAACTGAGATGAAATCAGCCTCAGATACCAGCTCCCTATCTTCTGTGCCCACCCACCCCACCCCCCATGGCTGTATTTTATTTTGACAGGTGGAACCTGGGCCTCTGGAGGCCTTGAGGTGGTTTGAGAGGCAGGCACTGGGGTGAACTAGAGACCAAGGGCAGTTCCTGGGTGTGAACTTTCTGGTCCCAGGGGAGGCAGCCTGTCAAGGCTTCAGGTGAGGCCTCATGAGAGGTTCTGAGACAGAACTGCCAAGCCAAGCCCCTCCTCAGTTCTTATCCAATGAAACCATAAGAGAAATGGTGGGAGAAAAAGGGTTATTGTTGTCTGAAGCCACCGAGCTTTGTGATGTTTGTTACTCAGCAGTAGATAATACCTAGGGACTTTTGCAAATCCCAACATCCAGGTTGCAACTACATCTGAACCTCTGGGAGAGGGGCGCAGGCATCAGGTTCCCATGTGCAGCCAAGGTTGAAACCCCGTGGCGGGGGGCTGCTATCAGCTTCTAGCTCGGAAAGCTCACGCTGGTGAGGCAGCCCTCGTCTGGGCTCCCCTGGGCCAAACTGGCCTGCGGCTGGCCCGTCTGCTGACCTCTCAGTCTGCAGACTTCGTATCAGGTAAGTAGAGGTGGTGATAGCAGCCATCTGGCCTCCTGGACAATCCCACAGTGTGCCCCCTGAGGAAGGGCGCAGGAAGCAGAAACATGGGGCTCTCCAGTGGGGCTGTTATCACTGAGCTGCTGCTTGGGCTGGGCATTCCTCTGCCTCTCATTTTCTGAGCCTTGGCTTTCTGCCTGGACAATTAGGAGACAGCAGCCTGCAGTTTGGAGAGAAGACTGTGCAAGTTGCACTCACCCCTGCACACCTCCCCCCTTCACCTTCTCTCGGTTGGTTTCGGGATGTGTGTACTTATTCAACAAGTATTTTCTGAGTCCCTGGTCTGTGTCAGTTACTAAGAAGAGAGTCACATTCTGGTGAGGGAGACAGAACAATAGAGTAACTGAATCAACAAGTGAGACATGTTATAAATAAAAATAAAGCAGAGTAAGACGATGGGCGTGATGGAAAAGGGGCTATTTTACGGTCAAGGAGGCTTCTCTGAGGTGAGGCCTGAAGCATAAAAAAGAGGCAGGGGAGAGGCAGGGACGCCTGGGTGGCTCAGTTGCCTAAGCAGCCGACTCTTGATTTCGGTTCAGGTCGTGATCTCAGGGTCATGAGATGTGGTGGGTTCCTGCTGGGCATGGAACCTGCTTGAGATCCTGTCTCTCCCTCTACCTCTGCCACCCCCCCCCCTTAAAAAGAAAAGAGAAAAGTGGGGGGGGGAAGAGACAGCCATGTGGAAATCTAGAGAAAGGCTGAGAGGGAAGAAGTGTGCAAAGGTCCTGGGGCAAGAATGAGTTTGGTATATTTGAGCCAAAAGGCCAATGGCTGGAATGGATGGACAGGAAAAGACTGATGTGAAATTGCTCTAGGCCACAGGGAGGCGTTTAGAATTTAAAGATACAAAGCAGCAGTTCAAGACCAAGATCAGGAATTCTGGGGTCAGCCAGTCAGGGTTCCAATCCCACTTCTACCACCCAACTGCTGCCAGACTTGAAAGTTCCTTAAATGCTGGACTTTCGGCCGCTTTGTCTTTAATGGACATAACTGCACCTGCATTGGAAGGAGTTACCTTGAGTCCCCAAGATGATGCCCGCAAAATCCTTAGCTCTCCCCTTCCAAACCCTCAAGCCCCAGGAGCAGGGACAAATTTCAAATCTGAATAGCCCAGAATTTTTTAATCCTGAGGTCTTCAAATCCTTAGAATCCCCACAATCTAAAACTCCAGATGCCCACTGCACTCTGCTCTTAGACCATGTAAGTAAAATGGTCTTCGGGTCATCATCCAACGTGGCAAGAGGTGGTGGCTTTCACAGAGTGAGCTTAGATCAAACCAAGCGTTTCCCAAAGTAGGAGATGAGGCATGACAGTTGTAAATTATATGCATCAAATAAATCCTTTAGAGCAGCGCTGTCTACCAAGATTCTCCATGAGGGTGAAATGTTCTGTGTTTGCCCGGCCGGCACAGGGGCCACTAGTTGCTTGAAATGTGACTCATAACCTGAATTTTAAATTTTATTGAGTTTGAATTAATTTAAACAGCTTCTTGCCACACAAGGCCAGTGGCTCTTGTAAGTACAGTTCCCGAGTGAAAGTTGTCTTCTCTTCGAGGCTTTCGCTCTTTCTAGCCTTAGTTTGCTGTTCCTCGGTTAGTTAGCTTCTCCCTACACACACTAATTTTCCCCACAAGAGGGGCCCAGACTCAGAGCCAAGCTGGAATTCTTATTTGTTTCTTTATAAAAACTTGTCTTGTTAAAGGAAATTTAAAGACGACAAAATTCACCAACTTCAAGGGTCCACTTCTCTGATTTTTGACAAATGCATACACTTGCCCCCACAATAGGGGAGACATTTCCAACACCCGGGACGCTTCCCACCCCTCACTCTGATGGCCACTCATCTGCCTTCTTTCTCAACAGTTTTGTCTTTTCTGCAATATCATATAAATGTGTCGGGCTTCTTTCCCTTGAAGCAGGACTAGAATTTAATCACATCGTCCTAGTCCCATTCTATTATTTTTTCTCCCCAGAATTTTTCTAATGATGGCAAGTGATACTGAATTTCCACCTACAGAGATAGTATGAAATGTCTTTTCAAATTAAATCCGTTTAAGCAAAGGAGCGCGCGTGTTCCCTTTAAAAACTTGAAGTTACTAATAGAACAGGTGGATTATGGATACAGCAGCAATTACAAGAGTGAGACACAAGTCACTCCTTTTTGGAAAAGCAACCCAATCCCACCTCTGCATGTGACACATGGGGAGACCAAGGCCCAGAGGGGGAGGGGGAGGGGAGTTGACTGGCCCGGATCACATCAAGCAGGTGGCAGAAGCAGGGCGAGCTAGCGCTGCCCAGAACAGATGGCAGAGGCTGGGGGGAGAGGCTTGGGTCCCCCTTAGGGTTAGGGGGCTGTCCCCTCCACACTCTTGGGCCTGAGCTAACAGAGCTGTCCCAGGTCAGAAGCTGGGCCTAACAGATGGGATTCTATAGGGGAAAAGGGTTCAGAGAGTGAGGGGCCTTTGTCCTCCTAGTGTCCCAACCCCAGATGGCAGGGCCAGGCCAGAGGCAGGTGGAGAAATAGGGCCCCTCCTGAACAGGAAGGTCGTGGCCTGGAGACAGAATCTTTGTCTGTCATAACACCCAAGACCCTCCACCCAAGGGACTGATGCAGGCCTTTCCAGCTTTCAACTTGACCCCTCCACTCCACATGCAAATCAAATGCAAATGAGCCCACAGCCCTGCCCAAACCCCGCCTCCCTTTCCCTCTTGCTGGGGCCCATCCCACAGGTCCAGACACCCACAGACACCAGAAGCGCCAGGCCCGCAACCCAGGCCCACAACCCAGACCCATCCTCAGCACATGCTCAGGCCCCTCACACCAGGGCTGGGCATGAGATGGGCTCAGCTGACCCATCTCTGCCTGGAGGCTGCATCAGACCCCGGGCCACTCCTGCCTTCTCTCCCCCTATCTGTCCTCCTTCAGCTCAGGCAGATCTTTTAAACTATAAATCAGCATTACAAAGCTATAGTAATCAAAACAGTATGGTACTGGTACAAAAACAATCAAGAACCCAGAAATAAACCCATGCATATATGGCCAAATGACATTTGACAGAGAATACTCAATGGGGAAATCCCATTGTCTTTTCAACAAATGGTGTTGGGAAAACGGGATATTCACATGCAAAAGCATGAAATCGGGCCACTATGTTACATCACTTACAAAAATTAACTCGAAATTGATTAGACTTAAACCTAGGACTTGAAACCATAAAACCCCTAGAAGAAAACATAGGAGGAAACTCCTTGACATTGGTCTTGGCAATGATTCTTTAGATATGGCAACAAAAGCAAAAATCAACAAGTGGGACTGCATCAAACTAAAAAGCTTCTACAAAACAAAAGAGAAAATCAACAAAATAAAAAGGCAATAGCCCAAGTGTCCATCAATAGATGAACAGATAAAGAAGAAGTGGTATATATATACAATGGAATATTATTCCACCATAAAAAAGAATGAAATCTTGCTGTTTTGCAACAACATGGGTGTAACTAGAGAGTATAGGAGTATAATGCTAAGCGAAATAAGTCAGAGAAAGACAAATACCATATGATATCACTTGTATTCACTCCAGAATTTAAGAAACAAAAAAAATGAGCAGAGGAAAAAAAAAGAGAGAGAGACAAACCAAAAAACAGACTCTTAACTATAGAGAGAGAACAAACTGATGGTTATCAGAATGGAGGTGGGTGGGAGGATGGGGGAGATAGATGATGGGGATTAAGGAGGGCACTTGTGATGAGCCCAGGGCGATGGATGGAAGTGTTGAATCACTACATTGTACACCTGAAACTAATATTACACTGTATGTTAACTATACTGGAATTTAAAATAATAATAATAATAATAAAATAAAAAGGCAACGTACGGAATGGGAGAAAATATTTGCAAACATGTATCTGATAAGGGGTTAATACCCAAAATATATGAAGAACTCATACGACTCAACAGCAAACAAAAACTCCAGTTAAAAAATAGGCAGAACATGTATCATATGACCTCACTGATATGAGGAATTCTTAATCTCAGGAAACAAACTGAGGGTTGCTGGAGTGGTGGGGGATGGGAGGGATGGGGTGGCTAGGTGATGGACATTGGGGAGGGTGTGTGCTATGATGAGCTCTGTGAATTGTGCAAGACTGTTGAATCACAGATCTGTACCTCTGAAACAAATAATACATTTTATGTTAAAAAAAAAAAAAGAAGAAGAAGATAGCAGGAGGGGAAGAATGAAGGGGGAGGAAATCGGAGGGGGAGATGAACCATGAGAGACGATGGACTCTGAAAAACAAACTGAGGGTTCTAGAGGGGAGGAGAGTGGGAGGATGGGTTAGCCTGGTGATGGGTATTAAAGAAGGCACGTTCTGCATGGAGCACTGGGTGTTATGCGCAAACAATGAATCATGGAACACTACATCAAAAACTAATGATGTAATGTATGGTGATTAACATAACATAATAATAAAAAAAATAGGCAAAGTATTTGAATAGACTTTTTTCCAAAGAAGACATACAGGTGCCAACAAGTACATGAAAAGGTGTGCAATATCACTCATCGTCAGGGAACTGCAAATCAAAACCACAACGAGATAGCACCTCACACCTGTTGGAATGTCTATTATCAAAAAGACAAGAGAGACCAAATGCTGGCATGGATGTGGAGAAAAAGGAACCTTTGGGTGCTGTTGGTGGAATTATAAATTGGTGCAGCCACTATGGAAAGCAGTATGGAGGGTCCTATTCTATTAAAAATAGAACTAATAGGATCCAGCTCTCCCACTTCTGGGTGTATGTCCGAAGAAAATGAAATCAGTATCTCAAAGATATCTGCACCCCAATGTTCATGGCAGCATTATTTACAAGAGCCAAGACATGGAAAAACTTAAGTGTCCAGCAACTAATGAATAAGTAAAGAAAATGTGACATGATAGATGATAGATAGATAGGTCGATAGATAGATAGATAGATAGATAGATAGGATGGAATAATACTCAGCTATAAAAAAAAAAGAAGGAGGAAATCCTGCCATTTGCAACAACATGGATGGACTTGGAGGGCATTATGCTAAGTGAAAAAATTCAGACAGAGAAAGACCACTTGTGATTTCACTTATATGAGGAATCTTAAAAAGATTGAATTCACAGAAACAGAGTAGAATGGTGGTTGTTAGGGGCTGAGGGGAAAATGGGGAGATGTTGGTCAAAGAGTATGAACTTCCAGTCATTAAAAGAAATAAGTCCTGGGAAGCGAAAGCACAATGTGGTGACTACAGTTAAAAACGCTGTATTATATACTTGAAAGCTGCTAAGAGAGCAGATCTTAAATGGTCTCGCCAAGGTACTATGTCACACATACACACACACACACACACACACACAAAGGTAACTACGTGAGGTGATAAGTGTTAACTAAGGCATTGTGTCAAACATTGTACGATATATACATGTATCTAATCATCGAAGCAGGCACTGTGCCCCTTGAGCTTACACAATGTTACATGTCAGTTATATCTCAGTAAAGCTGGAAAGAAACCAAATCAGATCCCATCCTCTTCCCACTCACATCTTTCCATTGGCCTTCGGGGACTCAGAACAGCCCTCTTGACCTGGCCTGCCCCTGCCTCCTCTCAGACCTCATCCCTGCACCTGCTTTCTGTCCCTCCGCCCAACTGGTTCTCCTTTCAGAGCCTTTGCAGATGCAATTCCAGGCCAGGAATGCCTTTCCCTAGCTCTTGCCTTGCAGCTTCCTCTCACCCACTCCTCCCCTGGGACACACTGCACCTTCTCAGCAAGGCCCTCAAATGCTCTTCCGCAGCGCCTGTCTGCCTTACACACTATGAATAACATCTGAGATTATTTTTTTAAAGATTTTATTTATTTATTTGACAGAGAGAGAAAGAGACAGAGCGAGAGGGAACACAAGCAGGGGGAGTGGGAGAAGGAGAAGCAGGCTTCCTGCCGAGCAGGGAGCCCGATGCGGGGCTCGATCCCAGGACCCTGGGACCATGACCCGAGCCGAAGGCAGATGCTCAACAACTGAGCCACCCAGGCGCCCCTGAGATTATTTTATATACTTGTTTTCTTGTTTTTGTTTGCCTGCCCCACTGACTGTCAGTTCCGCAAGGGCAAGCACCTTGCCTATATTTCCCATGCCTAGAACACCACCTGGCACATAGTAGGGAATCAATAAATATTTGTGAGAGAAGGAAGGAAGAAGGGGAGGGGGGAAGAGAAGAAAGGAAGGAGGGACCAAATGCCTATGCCGAGAGCCCTGAAGAGGCAGACTGATTAGAGTGGGAAATGTAGTAATCATCATTTGTTCATTCAACGAATGTACTGAGCTCCTACTATGTGCCAGGCACCAAGGTAGGGTCTGGGGACACGGTGGTGAACAAGACAAAGGCTCTCAGCTTTCCCTGCCCACAGCTGTCAGGGGAGACAAAGAAGCCCCAGGGGCTACAGTTCTGAGTCATCAGGGGCAGCTGTGGGGTCCAGATGAGGGGCCCTGAACCCATGCCAGGGGTTAGGGCAGGCTTCTAGGAGGAGGTGGCGTCTGGGTTGAAACCTGAGAGTGAGCAGGAGGGAGCTAGCCAGCCGAGAACAGAAAGACGTTTGAGGTGGGAACCCGGGTCACAGAGGCGACACACGTCCTGAAGGGGCACTGTTAGGGGCTGGGTGGCAGGAGTGATGCAGTGGGGACGCCCTGTCCTAGCTCCCCCCATTTTACCAACAGAAACCCAGAGACCCAAATCAGAGCAAGGACAGGTTCACAGGCTCCCAGCTGCCTGTCCAGGGCTCTTCCCACTGCATGAGCATGGGAATGCCAGTTTCTTCTCCAGAACCTTCTGCAGCCTTGGAAAGGGGCTACTCTCTTGTCCCGCCCCCACCCCCCTACCCCTGCAGACCAGCCCTGCGTTAAATGGCACCCATCCTGACTCGGAGAAAGCGGTTCCCTTTCCGAGTTCCTTTCGAGTCTTACTCCATCAGTGAGAGAAGTCTCTGCTTCGCTGCTCTCTTAACACCCCATGCCTGCTCATCACCCTTACGACAGAGGACAGGCCTCGGCCCCAGCCTGGGCGCTGGGTCGGTCTGACACGCTGGGTCCATTTCCAGAGGTACCTTCTATTTATGGCAGAAGATGCTTGCTTTCATTTCACGTATCAAGTTTTCTTTCACCCAGTTGGGGCGCCTGGGTGGCTCAGTCAGTTCAGCATCAGACTCTTCGTTTCCGCTCAGGTCACGGTCTCAGGGTTGTGAGATCGAGCCCTGTGAAGGGCTCTGTGCTCAATGCAGAGTCTGCTTGAGATTCTCGCCTTCGCCCTCTGCCCCTTTCCCTTCCTCCTGCTTGTGGGCATGCTCGCTCTCTCTCTCTCTCAAATAAATAAAATCTTTTAAAAATAAAAAATAAAATAAATAAAATAAATAAATAAATCCATTGTCAACAGTGAAACACATTTTGGGGACAATTGGGGAAGTCAGTTGTGGACAAAATATTAGCTATCAGAGAAATATTAATATTTCGGAGTGACACAATACTCCCGTGTTATGCGGGGAAATGGCCTTACTCTTTAGAGATGTTTAAGTAATGCTAGTATTTGAGGTGAAAATTCATGATATCTGTAATTCACATGAAATTACCTCAAAAAGAAATAGAGGCAGCATTATGGGAAATGTTAACATTAATCCAGATATTGGGTATATGGTTCACAATGTTATTCTCTATTTTTCTGTGTGTCTAAAATTATTCATTGTAAAAATACATACACACAAACATAAATAAATAAATATTCAATGTTATTCAATGCAGGCCAGTTGACTTAAAGAAAAACATAAGAAGGAATCATGAGGGCAGGGCCTGGGTGTGGCCACAACTGTGAGTATGAAATGAGACAGGGGGGAGGCTGAGCAAGAGAGGAAGACCTTTCCGGGCCGGGCAAGCCAGGCCTGTGTGTGGGCCCCGTGCAGCCCTGCCCTGGCTGAGGCCCCTTCCGCTGGGACACCGTGATTCTCAGCCCCAGGGCTGGCCTCTGGTGTTCTGATGGGTTGTAGGGGCCTTGTCGCAGGGTGCTCCGCTCCCCTTCCCCAGGACACCTGCTCTCAGGTTTGGGGCCCGGCAGGAGGCTGGCAGCCAGACCGCTCTGCCAGTGTCTGCACGGGGGGAGGGGGCAGAAGGACACAGCCCTTTCCCATTAGCCCATTTCACCCTTAAGAACTGGGCCTATGCATCTGCCCTCTTGTACTGTTTACCTCAGTGGACAGGCAGGGAAACTGAGGCCCAGGCCTGACCCAGGCCCCCTGTTTCCAGGGCCTGGACTCTTCCTGAGGACACTGGACACATAATCCTACAGAGGGAAGAGAAGAAGGCCCGGTGCACCAAAAAGGTCAGAAGCCGATATCTGGCCCTCGGCAAGTCAGGGTCATAGGCGGAGGGGGCTCCTTCCACAGGCCGGGCACAAACGAGGCACCAGGACCTCTGCTGTGAACTAAATAGACACAGTCCCCCCACTGCTGAGTGGACACTGGTGGCAGATAGACACTAAGCAAGTGAATCAGTGAACACACCATCCAGGGCACTGTTAGCAAACTAGAGAGGCATGAGGAGGTAGAGAGTGGCAGTGACCAGGTTATCTTAATTTCGGCTCACCTCTGAAGGGTGAGATTGAGCAGACACCTGACTAAAGTGAGGGAGGGGCCAGGGAGCTACCTGGGGAAAGAGGGCATGTGCAAAGGCCCTGAGGCAGAGAACAAGTTTGCCACCTGAGGGGACAGCAAGGAGACCAGTGTGGCTGGAGTGAGAGCGCCAGGCAGAAGGGAGGGCCATGTGGTCAGGTGTAATGGGACAGGATAGCACAGGGCCAGGTAAGTTCTGGATTGGAGAACCGAACAGGGTTGAAAGGCTTCTGAGCCGAGCAGGACAGGCTCTGACATGTTTCAAGAGTATCCCTTTGGCTAAGAAAGGGAGAAAGGGGAGAAAGGGCAGAAGTGGGATTGCCAGTGAAGAGACTACTGTGACAGCTGGGCAGGACATGAAGGGGCTGGCCAGCGGTGGTGACAGTGGAGGGGGACAGAGTGGCCCAATTCTGGATCTGCTAAGGGGTGAGATGTGGAGTGTGGAAGGAAAAAAAGGAGTTGGGAGGGAAGATAGCAGCTCCATTTTAGAGACCTTGCTCCTTGCCATATGCCCAGTGCATGAACCAGAGCTGATCTCAATCAGTAGCTATTGAAAGGGAAAAAGAAAATAAAGGAAGAATCCCAGGCTCAGGTTCCCCCTTCAGACCAGCTTGGCTTTTCTTTTCTTAGCCTGTCAAAAGGCGACCTCTGCTGGCCAATTGTGGGAACTGCAAGTCCTCAGCTTGAAAATGATCTGGGACCGGAAGAGACCCTGGAAGATCTCCAGCTGGATAAAATCAGAGACCACACCGACCCCTCACCCATTTTACTGATGAAGATACTGAGGCCCACCTAGGGTTCTTGTCTGATCTTTATCTCAACGGCCATCCCTTCGGGCCTCCCAGCTGTTTCCAGAACTGAAGGAGTTTTTCAGGGACTCCCCCATACCCTCCCATAGGATGCTAGGAGTCCATCCTAGGTATTTGTAGTTCCTAGAAAGCATCACGCTGCCTTGGCTTGCCTATATTCTGGGTCGAGGCACTTCCCAAGTCCCCAAATTAGCCCATAGCATCCCCACTTAGCTGGATGGGAAATCTCTACCCCATCTGGGCTGGAATTTCCACCATCCTTCACTCCTGGAATCCCGCCCCTGGGCACCTGGCAGAAATCTGCCTGCAAGAATGCATTTGTCACACATACCCTTCCCAGCCCAGTTACTCCAGCTTGAGTAAAGGACATGATCCCCCATCTGCACCCATTCAGATGACACCCCAATTTCCTCCACTTTCAACTCTTGGCATGCCTTTGAGCTGTCACTGTTCTTCACACAAGATAGAGCCAAGGAGAGGGAAGGAGGTCCCAGGTGTGTTCTGAGCAGAACAGGGGAGGCTGTCACCTCCCTTGAGCTGCATGTAAGACCTCTATTGATGCAACACAAGATGGCATTTGAGGTTTCTTTTATTTCTTTTTCTTCATTTTTCTTCTTTTTTTTTTTTAGTAATTTTTAATTTTAGGCTACACAAGTAACAGGGTTTAGACTCCTAGAAAATTAAAGTATTTCAGTTAAGGCTAAAGTCCTCTTTGATCACTCCTCATCACCCTTCCCATTCCCTGACCCCTTCCACACACACAATTCCAAAGGTAACTGCTGCTGTCGATTTGAAATTCCTCCTTCTAGATTTTTTCCTATGGATGTATATGCAGTAAATACCACACACACATACACACACACGCATACACACACACACAGCCCTAATGACTATGAAGCATTTATTTGTGGGATTGGTGTGGGATTATTTGGTGTGGATTATTGTGGGATTACTGTGGAATTATTATTTTTTTTACACAAATGGAATCATACTGTACGTATGTATCCTGTGACTTTCCTCCACTATGTTCTGGGCTCTTGAATTCAACTCACAGATATGAGATCACAGTCACTCTGATAGGGGTTGCGTCCTGAGACTGGCCCTTATAGAGAGCAAACTGCTTTAGAGGCACTCTCCGAAGCTCCTCTCTCTAGCCCTCTCTAACCTTATGTCTCCCTTTCCCCGCTCTCCCGCTCTCCTTCCTCCCACCTCCCAGCTTTTCCTCACCCTGGCACTTTAGACCCCACAGGACCCCTTGAGAGAAGCTCCTAATCCCCCACACGCTCGGGAAAAGGTTCATCTTCGGAGGTGGTGGGCCCCTGCGCCCTCTGGTGGCTCCCATGGGTAACTGCAGCGGCGCCTCCAGCCTCTCATCCATTTATTTACCCAGCGACCCACCAGGAAGCCCAGCCCACCCACCACCCAGGCGTGAACCTTCCCGCGCCTGCCCTGGGGCCCCGGTCGCGGATTAGCTGATCTCCGCTCTGGAAACCTTCCTAGTGGAATGTGAGCGCCCTTGTGACCTGCCTGAAGAATGTACACGTTTGAGAACTCCCGGAGGGCAGCTCTTTGTGGGAACCTCGTGGTCCTGGTGCAGAGCATTTGGAGGGCATCTGGATGATCTCTCTCTGAGTGGGTTGAAGTTCACTGCTAGGAGTGGATTCTCCAGGTATTCTGCACATGGACAGACAGACAGATTGCCAGTGTTTGCTGCTGCAATGTTCCTGATGGTAAACGCTAGGTGCCCAGCAGGGGGAGCCGCCTTAACTCATCCGGGTGCACTGGGATAGCGACTCGCCTCTAGTCCTGCCCTTCCCCAGCCCGGGACCCTGTCTCCCTCAGAGTGCCTCTATGGCTCCCCACCCACTCTGCAGCCTGGCCCCGCTGGCCACTCCGGGTCCCCCTCGCCCTGCTCTCCTTTTTCTCCCGACCACATCTAACACACTAAATACTGTCCTTACCTACTATGTTTATTGTCCCTCTCGCTCCACTAGAATGTCAGATCTCCAAAGACAAGGGCTTTGTCTCTTCGGTTCAGTTTTAGGTCCCAAGCATCTCTCACAGTGCCTGACATCGTCAGTGTAACTGAATGAGGGAACGAGGGCTCCGTGTGCAGCAAAGCCAAACACTGAGACCAGGTTTGCAATAAGAAAAAAGTTTAATTTGCAAGGCAGCTAAACGAGGAGATGGGGGCTGGGGGCGGTGGGGGGAGGATCTCAAATCTGCCTGCCCTGAAAACGGGGTCTTGAGTTTTTACTGGATTTTAGGGAGCGCATGGACAGGGGTGGGACTGGAAGCTACAGAGCAGGAGGGAAAGGTGAGGGCGTTGTTGACCTGCGCAGGCGCACGCCCGCATCCCACTCCTTAGGTTCGCAGGCCGCTCGGTTTGGGGAAAACAACTTACACCAACGTCTTGTGACTTGTGCATCAGAGAGATTTCATCTATAAGAAGCAGTTACAAGGCCTCATGATATATTACCTAGGCTAATTCCCATTAGAAGCGGGCATTTAGAAAGTCTTTTGTGAAAAGAAACGGGCCTTGGGTTAGAGCTCACTCGCCTCCATCTACCCTAAACACAAGGCAACAACAATTTCGCCTTGTGTTCAGTAGATTAAAAGTAGAGCTTTTCACTGGCACTTAATAAACGTCTTTCAGAGGCTGAAGCCAATGAATGAGGCTCTGGATGTGCAGGATGTAGACAGAGCTCTGAGATAATCAGCAGAAAAGGCAAGCCTCCCTGAGAGGTGGATGGGATGCCCCAGGCTGTAAAGATGGGGGGAGGGGGACAGGGAATGTTCTCCTGTAAACCTAAAACTGCTACAAAAAATAATTAATAACAATTAAACAGCACCACAGGCTGTAGAAATATCTGGAGATGACAAGGAAAGGGAGAACATTCTGGTTGGTGTTCATTCACTGGGGTGTGTTGAGGACTTCAGCTGTCTCCATTTGGACCTCAGACTTTTCGGTTGGGTTCTTCTTTCCAGCGCTGCTCTTGGTTCAGGTGGGAGACCCCACCGGCAGAGCACCCCCTGCCTGAGTGAAACTGCCCCCTCAAGCCACAAGGGCTGCCCTGAGCCAGCAGGACCCGCCAGTGCTTGACTCCAAGACAGTGAACGATTTGACCCTCACTGCCCACCTGCCCGGGCCCACCCACCTGCGTCCCACAGCTTCCTTATATAAACTGGGGAGTATTTTTGGCGTTTTGGACACAGTCTTTGAGACATCAGCCCGCCATCTTCCGGTGCTGGCCTCGCTGAAATAAATTCCTCGTTTCACCTCCACTGGTCTCTCTGTCTTTGGATTTGGTCAGCAGCCAGGGACCGTGGAGCCAGGTGCTCTCGCACCTCTCCACCCTGGCTACATATGCTACATTTATTAAGCTCCCAATGTATACTGGTTATATTAGAAACAGATATCCAGAAAGGTTTCTTTGGTGGAGATAACATTTAAGATTGGCTTTGAAATATGGATAGGATTGTGCCAGAAAGAGATGGGGCAATATATTTGCAAGGACGTGGATGGAACTAGAGGGTACTATGCTAAGTGAAATAAGTCAATCAGAGAAAGACAATGATCATATGAGCTCAATGATATGTGGAATTTAAGAAACAAAACGGAAGATCATAGGGGAAGAGAGGAAAAAATAAAACAAGACAAAATCAGAGGGAAACAAACCATAAGAGACTCTTAACTCTAGGAAACAAACTGAGGGTTGCTGGAGGGGAGGAGGGTGGGCAGAAGGAGTAACTGGGTGATGGGCATTAAAGAGGGCACATGATGGAATGAGCACTGGGTAAGTGCTGAGTATAAGACTGATGAATCACAGGCCTGTACCTCTGAAACCAGTAATACATTATATGTTAATTAATTGAATTTAAATTTTAAAATGTTAAAAAAAATATTAGAAACAGGAGTTCTAATAAAATTGAGGAAAAAAAGGAAGTTTGGTATTTCAAGGGTCCTTTACACTGGAAAGCTGCTGTTGAAAAACACTGTAAACAATTGAATAAACTATGTCCCGGAGGTTTAAGTATCTAAAATATAAACTTGAACTGCTTGTTCCATTACAAACAATTACAACACAAATTTTTACAATTCTTACTTATTAATACATTTGAAGATACCAAAGTTGAACACAATCCATGTTGATACCATCTTGGTAATAGTATGAAATTAGTTCCAATCTTGTGGATTCCTGAAGCCTGTCGTAAAGCACAGTGTCTAACTGTTCCAGGATGTAAAAGAGCATAATGAAGGACCAAATTTGAAAATTAAGTTTATTTATCTTCATTTATAATATCTGGGTTTGAAAAGCCATGAAATGTATTAAAATCTAGGAAAGTCTGCTTCAAAAAAAAAAAGAGAGAGAGAGAAGATTAAATTCTTACAGAAATCAGTGCTGCTGTGCAGGTGTTATAACTCAGGAATGTTGTTCTCAACAAGTTTTCAGGGCAAATATATTTATGTATATATCCTGTATCCATTTATTAAGTGTCTGCTCTGAGCTTAGCACTGAGCTAGGCTCCCAGAAATACACATACATCATGCAGACAGTGTGGCTCCTGCCATGATCCTGCTGCTTAGTTTTTATGTTTTGTTTTTTTTTTAAGATTTATTTATTTGACACAGAGAGAGAGACAGCTAGAGAGAAAACACAAGCAGGGGGAGTGGAAGAGGGAGAAGCAGGCTCCTGGCTGAGCAGGGAGCCTGATGCGGGGCTCGATTCCAGGACCCTGGAATCATGACCTGAGCCGAAGGCAAACGCTTAACGACTGAGCCACCCAGGCGCCCCAGTTTTTATGTGTTTTTGTCTTGTCTTTGTCACTGGTCTATAAGCTCTTGGGAAAAGCTATATAGCCTTCTGTGTTCCCCAAAGTGCTTCCCACGAATAACTCAATTAATAAATTTTGGTTTTTTATTTTCCAATGAGGGGCAAAGAGAGAGAGAGAGATGGGGCAAAAAGGGTATTCTTTTTTTTTTTTTTTTTAGAGGGAAAGAGAGAATCCCAAGCAGGCTCCACACCCAGCATGGAGCCCAACTCAGAGCTCAGTCTCACAAGCCCAAGATCATGACCCAAGCCAAAATCAAGAGTCTGATGCTTAACTGACTGAGCCACACAGGCGCCCCAAAAAGGGTATTCTAACAGAAGAATTCATATGGAAAGTTTGGTGGCTTAGACTTACTATAAATACTTAAGAGAATGGTAAGCAGTTCTGGCTGGAAGCAAGAAAAGCTACATATAAGAAAGGGCAAGTGATAAAAGTTGTCAGGGTTTATTGGTCCCAGCTGAGAGAGGATGTGAATGTGAGGCTTAGGCATTTTTTTTATTTTTATTTATTAATTTTTTTAAGATTTTATTTATTTGACAGAGACACAGTGAAGAGAGGGAACACAAGCAGGGGGAGTGGGAGAGTGAGAAGGAAGCTTCCCGCCGAGCAGGGAGCCTGATGCGGGGCTCGATCCCAGGACCTGGGATCATGACCTGAGCCAAAGGCAGACGCTTAACGACTGAGCCACCCAGGCGCCCCAGCATTTTTTTTTTAATTTGGTGAGCAACAGGTGAGTCCTTGCGGGTTGATAATAAAGATATGTTTTTAAATTTAAAAAAAAAATTTTTTTTAAATACCACAAGGGGCACCTTTGGGGTGACCAGAAGGGAGACCACAGCAGCAGGGATGTGGGTCCCGCCGAACGGAGGAGTCAGAAAGGAGCATCAGTCGGCGGGAGGGATTGGGGCCAGGAGCGGCCTCTCACGGCTGGAGTCCTGGCAGGGGCTCCCCTAGGGAGCACATTCTTGTGTCCCCACAACCCGAAGTGCTGCTGAGCCCCTGCCAGCTCAGAGAGGGGTCCGGTGTCCCCCCCGCCCCCGCCCGGGCTCTGCTCACCTTTCATCCCAAACATCTGCCTGGAGAGCGATTGCTCATCAAGCAAAGGAATATCTCCAAGAACAAGGCAAACAGCGGGCGAGAATTCTCAGAAGTCAATATGCAATGAGCATTTACCAGGTAGGTGCCAGACCCCGTGTGAGCGTCAGCTGGAGTCGGCTTCGAATCTGACCCTGCACTTCCCAGCTAGAGCACCTCGAGCCAGTCACTTAACCTCTGCGAGTCTCAGTTTCCCCCTCTGTAAAGTAGCAACTAAAAGTAGTATCTACCTACTGCCTAGGATTCCTGAAAGATTTAATCAGATTCGAACTATTACTGTTGTCAGACAGGTATTTGTCAGTAAATGTCAGAGACCAGCCCTGCGAGGCTCTTGACTTCTCTGGGCCTCTGTTTCCTCATCTGTAGAATGGGATTGTCATAGTATCTCCCCCCCCCCCCCCTCGCCCAAAGGCTGTGGTGAAGAGTAATGTACTCATGGCTGTCAAGCTCAGTGCCTGGCCCAGAGTCAGCTTGGCACACACTGGCTGTTAGGATTTCTGCCCTACCAGGAGGATGCTATTAATACCCCCTCTTTCCCAGTGACTCGCTTGAGCTCCAGCATTTGAACCGAGACTTTCTGCTCCAGGGATCCCTGTTCCTGTGTGAAAGGAATTATGGTGGCCCTGGGGTGAGGCCAGAGCCAGCCTGGGCAGGTCTTCTGCCTTCTAGGAGTCAACCCTCGCTGATAATGTGAGCCCTGTATTGCTACTGTTGTAGCCTGGGGATCGTGGCATTGGGCGGCTGGGCCACTGCGGACACACAGTAGGCTCTTGGTGCCGGTGACAGCCCCGCCCCCCTCCCCTGCCTCTCCCTCCGCAGGGCTGGGCGGGGCAGGTTAATACTAACCCGGCAGCCTCTGCCCCTCCCGGGCACTTGGGACTGGACCTGCAGGTAAGCACGCCTTGCTGGGCGGCTCAGGGCTGGGAGACACTGCGGCAGATCCCAGCGGCTGGCACCGGGCACTGGGGGGGGGGGGGGGTTGGGGGGTGGGCACTTGTCTGGGGACAGCGGGTGGTCTGTGGTTTTTCCTCTGGTTTCAGACTCCTGGGCTGGAGGCAGGGGAGGGATAGAAGGGAAGAAGGGCTTCCTCCTCTGTGGTCAGGTTGGAGCTGGCCTGGTGGACTTCAGCCCCCTCCTCCCTGGGACAAAAGACTGGACCCCCACTGACCTCTGCCCAGCTGCCTCTCCACACCGCTGGGAAGTCTAGACGGCTGTTCCTGCCAGGTTGGGCCGGAGTCTCACCAGCCTGGGACGGGGGCTGGGGGTTGGGATGGGCACTGAAGGGAGGCTGCTTCGCCAAGGTCAGCCTCGTGGGAGGCCTGCAGCCCTTCCAGGCCCGGGGGAGGAGGAGGAAGGGAACTCGAAGTCCCTGCCAGCCAGCCTGGGCTCCCATTGTCTCCTTGCTTCCTCCCTATCAGCCGAGCCCAACAAGACAGGGGCATCCCCACACCCTTTCTTTGATGGAGAAACCAAGACCTGGAGAGGGTGAGCAGCTGGCCTGAGGACACACAGCCAGTGAGTGCAGGCCTGGATGACCACCGCACCCTGAGATGGGGGCATTGGGAGGAGGGACACGGTGTGGGCAAACACTGCCTCCTCTCTGGGTCTCAGTTTCCCCACATTTGTGAGATGGGAACATTGAGTAGGAGGAGGCCTGGGACCTCTGAGGTGAGGAGAGGCAAGAGAAGGCCTCTTGATCCACAAGGATGTGAGCGGTTAGGTGAGGGTGGTGGCCGAGGCGGGCCGGGGTTCCAGCACACACAGCCACTCCTGTACCTCCGTCTCCTTCTCTCCCACCCCCTGCCCTCTCTGCCCCACCTCTTCCCCCTGCCCTGCCTCTGTCCCTCTGTCCCTCTCTCTGCCCATTTTGGCTTCTAGCTTTGGCTCTCGCTCTCTCCCTGCTCTGTCTACTCAAAGCCACCCTGCCTCCACCTGACAACCTCCCCACCACTCTCATGAGGACGGGCCAGGTTCCACATCCCAGGCCGCAGGCAGGGGCCTGCAGGATTCACCAAGGACTCTGGGACAACACTGACTGGGACCCTTGTCCAGGAGCGGGTGTAGACAGGGCCCACACTGCCGGCTGGCACTGCCCGGGCCACCCTGGCCAACTCAACCCACAAGGCTGAGGCAGGCTGGGTCGATGGCCCAGCCCTTCGCAAACCAGGTGGCCACCTGCACCCTGGAGGAGAGACAGGGCCCTGCTCACAGGGAGATGATACTCCGGTGGGAGCGGTCAGCACACAAATGATAAGACACAGATAAAGCTCCACAGGTGAGTCGATGCCTGATAACGCGGTGGGGGAGCAAAGCGAAGAGCACAGGAGCGCCGGGCCTGGGGGCTGCCCAGGCTCCGATGGTCAAGGTAGGACGGGGCCCTTCCTGCCGGCTGGGGCAGGAGGTGGCCCAGCCACGCACTGAGGGCACACCGGCCCCCCACCCCCACTCCCTTGGGCCTGGGACGCTCAGCTTTAGATACAAGAATTCGAAGGAAAGAGACTCCTTTGCCAGGGGCTGTCCTGGCTCCGCACCAGGATGCACATCTCCCACGGAGCAGATGAAGTCTTAAGTGTCTCCTCCAGAGCCTTACTTGGGTTTCTGGTCTCCCAGCGTCGCTGGTGGGGCCCAGGAAGCAGATATGTCTTGGAGTCTCATTTCTCCCCTTCCCAGCCCATGCGGTGGGGAGGCCCGGGGGTGAGTGGAAAGGGGTCCAGCTCAGCCCGGCCCCTGCCGCCTCTCCGTAACGCCCTCCCTCCTGGGCTCTGCTCAGGCTGGGTCCACGGTCGGCCCGGCCTAGGTTCCAATCCCAGCTCCCAGGTGACAGGCTGGGTGACGTGGGACAAATTACTCTTCTGAGCCGCATTAACTCATTTATAAAATGGAGGTTGTCATACTGCCTACCTGGGGATTGTTGGGAGGATCTAATGGATAATGTGTGTAAAGTGCTTGGCCAGTAAATGGTGGCTACTGTTAGAGTTCCTATTATCATTAGCATTACGATCTCTTGTGCCTGGAATACCACACCAGCTCACTAGCAGATAAGCAGGCTTCACTCCTACTTCTCCCCTGGGCCCACATGCCTCTCCTCACAATAGCCGGTGTGCTTCTCCTAAAACTCAATTAGAGCCGGTCCTCCCTCTGCCCAGGAATGGAGATCTGGGCTCAGAGAAAACACCCGAACTCTTGCCTACAGGGCCCTACGTGACCTGTGCACCCCCCATCCCCCCCCCGCCCGCTCCCACTGCTGCAGCCACCCCAGGGCCTTTGCACTTGCTGTTCCCTGCCCCTGCACCACTCTCCCCCGGCCTGGCTCACTCCCACACTTCCTTCACATTCCCTCTGACAACCCCATTTACAATTGCCCGCTCCTCCCAGCTTTGCTTCCCTCCCACAGCCCTTATCACTGCTGACTTGCTCTCGATTGCTGGTTTTTATTTCACTCAGTGACTTCTCCTCACACTTTCCAGAAATTACTGTCCAGCACACAGCAAGTGGCCAGCAAGTACTGGTCGAATGAATGAATAAGAACTGCAAGGTCACTAGAGGGAAAAGAGAAAAGAGCTATGTACTTTTTTTTTTTTTTTAAGATTTTATTTATTTATTTGAGAGAGAATGAGAGAGAGAGCACATGAGAGGGGGGAGGGTCAGAGGGAGAAGCAGACTCCCCGCCGAGCAGGGAGCCCGATGCGGGACTCGATCCCGGGACTCCAGGATCATGACCTGAGCCGAAGGCAGTCGCTTAACCAACTGAGCCACCCAGGCGCCCAAGAGCTATGTACTTTTTAAAAATACTCCCAACATACTCATTGTGAGCCACTCCCATGCTGCTCTCAACCACCAGGCCTCTGCACATGCAGTTCGCTCTGCCGAGGACATCCCCCCGCCTCCCGCCATTGTCACTGATGGCTACGTCCCCCATCAATGGCTCATTGTGTCTCCCAGGTCCAGGAGCATGGGGCGCCTGGTGTGGCTGCCTGGAAGCAGGCCCAGGCAGGAGAGCCACACAGGAGATGGGTCATGCTGGGCCGTACCACCATCATGACTATTTCCCAGCCAACGGAAGACACTTGCAGAGCCAAATCACTTCACTCAACTTACACAGCCATGTGGTGCCTGCATTAGAACCCAGACAACTCTGCTCTGTGGGGTGTGGGGATTTAGTCTTTCGGTGCATAGAACCTGTTGCACATAAAGGAGACTCAGGCTCCTTACCTGCCCACCTGCCCTCATCTCCTCAAGCCCACTGCTCCAGCAACTCTGCCCCCGGCTCATTCCTGCCTCAGGACATTTGCACAGGCAGTTCCCTCTGCCTCTATGTTCTTTGGACATTTTTATTCTTTTTTTAATTAAAAAAATATATTTAAACATTTGATCCAGCTGGAATTCTTTTTTTCAGGTGTGAGGGATAAGAAGTAAGAAAGAGATCCAGCTTTATTTCTTTTTTCCCAAATGACTATCCTGGCAAGTCTTATTTTCTGACTGGTTCTATGCAGGAAAACTACATATTTATAAATGTTTATAAATGTATAACTGGACATCTGGCTGAACTCTCATTATTTTAATAGCTTTTCAGATGATAAAAGTAACCATCTTTAGCAAATCCACCTCCTCCCTTTAGTTATTTACTTATTCCTGTTTATTAGAAGCATCAGTGATCACCTCCTCTGTATCCTTGTTTATTTTACGCTGCCCTCTGCCACCAAGGTCTAGAGCAGTGAGTCACCACCCCGCCCGGACTGTGCTGCCATCTGTCTCTCCAGGCATGTCTGGGGCTGTGGGGGAATGTTACTCAGACTCCATATATCCACTACTGCTTTGACTCCACTAAGGACTATCTATCAATATGAAATGACTCGGGGTCTTAATTTATACTTTTGGCATCAAATCCCATATCGAGAGCTCTTTGTTTCTCTCCCTCTCTTCCCTCCCTCCCTCCCTCCCCCTCTCTCTTTCCCTTTTTGTCCCTCCCTCCCTCTCTCTTTCTCTCTCCCTCCATCTCTTTGCATTTCCCTGGAAGACCTTTTCCCCCAGGTTTACTCTTAATCTTTCTATGTCTCTTTAAGGTGTATTTCAACAACTAATCCTATTTGATTTTGTTTTTTTATCAAATCCCGGTTGGGACAGGACCTGAGTTTCTGAGTTGGGACATCCAGAGTAAAGGAGATAAATGTCCTCATGAGTTTTTTGCTACTGTAATCAGTCTCTCTATATCCTTGAACATCTATCTCTGTACACTTGGCCACTGTTTTGCTGTATATAAAATCAGTAGCTTAAACAAGAGAACAGCTTATTTACAATGCAAACAACATTGAACAAACAAAAGAGTTCAGCGGCAGGCAGAACAGAACCGGTATGGCAACTCCGTGCCGCAAAGCCTTAAGGTCTAATCTCCCTCTAGCCCCCACACCATCCTTCTTAGCACAAAACGATCACTGGGGTTCTGGCCATCACTTCTGAGTTCCAGAAAGCAGGACAGAGGAAGGACAGAAAGGTACGCTCCCTCATCTTTAAGGAGACTTTTCGAAGTTCCTCACAACCTCACTGGCCTGGCCTCAATCGGCTGGCTGTGTACCACTGCAAGGGAGGCTGGGAAAGGTACTCCTTTAGCTCGGTGGCCATTTGCCCAACCAAAAATCTGGTCTCCGTGACAACTAAGGAAAAAGGGAAGAGTAGGTAATGGGAAGCAGCTAGCAGCCTCTGCCTTGGAATATCATTCAACCTCTACCTTTTTGTCCTTCCCTGTCATTTCACCCATCAGAGGCAGAACTCTGCCTGCGTTGGGGCAGGGCAGCTCTTTTTTAGTGGGATTCTGCCTGTTCTATGTCACAGTCTGGTATCAGGTGGGAGTGAGCAGCCAAGAAGCTGCGCACGACTGAACGGGGCGGGGGCGGGCAAGGGTCCTCCGCATGCAACAGCTGCCTGGAGCTTCCCTCCCTGGGTGCTCTCGGTGGGGGGCCCAGAGCCAGGCCTGTCCCAGGCTGTTAGTCAGGCCGGCCTCAGAGGTGAGAGACAGAGCTTAAGCCACCTGCCTGAGTCCTCTAGACAGACTGTGGTGGAGCAGGAAGGAAAGCAGGTCAGACTGCACTCTGCTCAGTGGAGGAAGGAAGAAAGGAGTTCATCTGCGGCTGAGAGTCAGTTCTGTGTGTGGAACCCGGAAAGGAGCCGCTGAGGTTGGGACTTTCCCAGGTGAGGCCTAGCCACAGGGATGCTTTGGCAGCTTCCAGAAGAGAACGAGGTTAGACTTGGGGGCAGGGGGTGGTCAGGAGGCCAAAAGCTGCAAGGGACTGGTTCCAAATCCCACCTCCCCAGACCCCACCCTGTTTCCCATCTCTAAAAGGAAGGGCTTGGCCCCATCAACATTTCTCTCCAAAATGGTGCCTCATGGGAAACTTTTTTTTCCTTTTTAAAAAAATTGCATTAATTTTAGTCATGTATTAAATTTAGTCATGTATTAATTTTCATGTGAATTGGACAAAAACAACCATGTCACCAAACCCGGCATTTCACCATGAGGGTGATAGCTAGCCCTCAGTGAGTGCTTACTGTGCACCAGACCCTGTTTAAAAAACATTAGCTTATTAACATTAACATATTTGCATATCATTACAATCCATAAAGTCAAGACTGTCCTCTCTTTACAGATGAGGAATAGGAGGCACAGAGAGGCAATGTCAAATGCCCGAGGTCACCCTGCTAGCCAGGGGCAGAGCTGGGTGCAAGCCCAGATCTTTTTGTATGTTTAAGGTTTATTTGTACCTTTTCCTCTGAACTGTTCACATCCTTTGCCCATTCTTCTATTCAGTCTTTTTGTTCTTAATTTCTACAAACTCTTTACAGAAGAGGAAGATGATCCCTTTGTCTATGATTTACATTGCAAATATTTCCCCCAGGTGGTCATCTTTTGATCTTACTGTTGGTATTTCTGACCTTTTCTCTTTTTTTTTTTGAAGAAGGTGTTTTGTTGTCAGATTACTTTTGTTTTAATATTTATGCAGTTATATGTGTCCAACTTTTCTTTGATGGTCTCTGGAATTATGAGCCACAGTTAGAGAAGCTTGCCCCTCTGGAAAGGTTAGTTATAAAAGAATTTGTCTGTGTTTTCCTATCATAAAAAGCCAACTTGTTCATGAGAAGGGGAAAGATCAGGGAAAATGGCATACTGTTTTGACAGACGGTGACCCTGATATTGCTCACCTGGCATTTTTGTCCACGGTTCCCACTGCAGGCTGATCTGGGAGGAGGCGGCTTCGGCACAGGGCAGACATCATCATGGCCCTCCTGGTACACCTGCTGGTCTGCACCTTCGGGATGGGCTCCTGGGTAGCCATCAACGGGCTGTGGGTAGAGCTGCCCCTGCTGGTGACAGAGCTGCCCGAGGGGTGGTACCTTCCCTCCTACCTCACGGTGGTCATCCAGCTGGCCAACATCGGCCCCCTCCTGGTCACCCTGCTCCATCACTTCCAGCCCAGCTGCCTTTCCGAAGTGCCCATCATCTTCACCGTGCTGGCTGTGGGCACCCTGGCCTGCACCCTCTTCGCCTTCCTCTGGAATGTCACCTCCTGGGTGTTGGACGGCCACCACAGCATTGCCTTCATGGTCCTCACCTTCTTCCTGGCCCTGGTGGACTGCACCTCTTCGGTCACCTTCCTGCCTTTCATGAGCCGGCTGCCCACCCGCTACCTCACCACCTTCTTTGTGGGTGAAGGACTCAGCGGCCTCCTGCCTGCCCTGGTGGCTCTTGCCCAGGGCTCGGGTCTCGCCACCTGTGTCAATGTCACTCAGCCATCAGACACCACCCCAAGCACTGAGACCACCAGGAAGACTGTCTTCCTACAGGTACCGGGCATGACCCATTACAGTGCTCCGTGCTTGGTCACAAGGAAGACCATGCAGAGGGCTTGTGTTTCCTAGATGTTGGGTAGACCAGTGTTCTCGACCTGGCTGCACATCAGATCACCTACCTGGGGGGGCTACTGAAACACAGCGGTGGGCCCCACCCCATCCAGCCAGTGAAAGAAACTCTCTGGGGCGTGGGGCTTCTCAGAGACTCTTGAGGTCCAAAGTGTTTTGGAATCTGGAGTTTCGGACTTTAGAACACACCTGTCCTGGTCTGCAAGAGCACCTGTGACCCAGCAGTCCAGCACAGTGACGTCACTGCCTACAGCCCGGGGGCCATTCCTGCCCAGTGGGCACATCAGGCTGTAAATAGACTACCTCCGTTCAAGTGTGGCTGCCAACTGAGGCATGAAAAAAATCCGAACTTCCAGAGCTTTTTGCATTTCCAAATTGCAAAACAGGGATGGTGAACTTGTATTTATTCAAAAGTCCTCAGGTGATGCTGAGGTACAGCCAGGGCTAAGAACCGTAGACTTTATTTTTTTTAAGATTTTATTTATTTAGTTGAGAGAGAGATCATGCGTGCGTGAGAGAGAGAGCACAAGCAGGGGGAGCAGCAGAGGGAGAGGGAGAAGCAGGCTCCCCGCTGAGCAGGGAGCCCGACACGGGGCTCGATCCCAGGACCCTGAGCCAAAGGCAGACGCTTAACCGTCTGAGCCACCCACGCACCCAGAACGGTAGACTTTAACATTGCTTCAATGCTTCGTGTTGTTAAAACGTCCAACTTTTCTCCACTGTGTGGACACTTGTGAAGTTGGACACTTCACATAAGGCCTGGCATCGCCCAAACCACAGAGGTCCAGCCGTGGGTGCAAACCCAGGGGCCCCAGGGCCACCATATCCTGAGAGCACTCCACTTTTAAGTGTTTGAATTAGTTGAAGACATGTAAATATTTTGAAATTTCACACGCATAGGTCTAGGGGCCCGGCATCTGCTAAGAAGGGATCTGGCCACACCAGGCCCCACAGGGCAACCTCGGGAGGGGCTGCGGTCTCCGGCCCTGGCGGGCGGCAGCATGAAAAAAGGCATAGCTTCTAAGTCTGAAAGAAGCCACATAGCCCCCATGAGCCTCAGGGAAGATGAAGCGTTCTGACACCCCCAAGCCCTCCAGAACTGGGGCTGATGGTGCCCACTGCCTGGGGCCACAAGGAGGCACGCACGGGCTGACCCAGGCGAAGTGCCGTCTGAGCGCTGGGCATTTCTGATCCCTGCCTGAGGAGTTCTGTGTGTGTTATTCGGCCCTTACTTACTAGCAATGCCTGCTATTTATTGGATATGATTATTAATATTGCTGTTACCTGTGTCCCGACATCCCCCGGGGATCTGCCTGACCCTGGTTTTGTCTTTCCCCAGGGAGCTAACAGCACTTTGGTGTCTGACCTGCCTGGGACGACACGTTCCACCGTCCATCTGGAAAGCCGCTACCTCCCGGCCAACTTCTCGCCCTTGGTCTTCTTCCTCCTGCTCTCCTTCATGATGGCCTGCTGCCTGGTTGCTTTCTTTCTCCTCCAGCGTCAGCCCAGACCCAGGGAATCTTCCATAGAAGACCTCCTCACCTCCCAGGTCACCCTCCACTCCATCCGGCCACGGGAAGGGGAGGACCTGGGCCCCCCAGACCCAGGGGCTAGCAGCAAGGCCCAGGGGCATCCAGAGGAGAAAACAGCCTCCGACCGCCCAGCCCACCTGGCCTTCATCTACATCCTGGTGGCCTTCGTGAACGCGCTCACCAACGGCGTGCTGCCCTCCGTGCAGACCTACTCCTGCCTCTCCTACGGGCCTGTTGCTTACCACCTGTCCACCACCCTCAGCTCCATGGCCAACCCTCTCGCCTGCTTCCTCTCCATGTTTCTGTCGCACAGGTCTGCCCCAACTGGCCCTGGGGAACTCTTGTTGGATGCATTTCATTCCAGAATCAGAATTCCAAACCCCAACTGTCAGGTTCTGCATATGGAACATGGCTTCTAGGGCTTGACTGCCTGGGTTCAAATCCCAACTCGGCCACTTCCTAGCAATGAGGTCCCAGACAAATCACTTCACCTCTCTGTGCCTCAAGGATACTTATCTGGAAAATGGGGATAATAGTAGTTCTCCCTCCTAGGATTGCTGGGAGCATAAAATGAGCTAATTTGGTAAGGATTTTTAGAGCAGTACCTCTGCAGGGCAGGTCCAGTGTAGGTGTTGACCAGCCACGGGGCCTTGAGGAGGAATGCGCAGGCAGGAGCTGA
Source organism: Neomonachus schauinslandi (assembly GCF_002201575.2). Taxonomy (NCBI): domain Eukaryota; kingdom Metazoa; phylum Chordata; class Mammalia; order Carnivora; family Phocidae; genus Neomonachus; species Neomonachus schauinslandi. The sequence continues at coordinate 112,351,205 of NC_058412.1, read as the reverse complement.
GGTTCCCATTTACAAGTGGGAACCCTGAGGCTCACAGAAAGGGTCTAATCCCATGGTCTATTTCCCAGGACTTCAGCCCTGTCCTCCCGCCTCCGGCTCACTCTGGCTCCTTTACAGTGGCAGATCTGGAAGAGTGGCTAAGCAAATTGACAAAATGCAGATTGAGCCAGCCTACATTGGGACCTGAGATTTCAAATTTTAGTACACAACCTAAGTGGTTCTGCTGCAGGGGTTCAGACCCTGGGAAGGGACACACAGACTTTGGGGTCGTGAAACTTGAGGGCCCACAACCTCCCAGCCAGCTCTCTTGCCCTGCCTGCCCTCACGGGCCTCTCTGACCTGCTCACGCCCCCTTCCCCAGCTCAGGAAGGAGGGAGAACGAGAAGAGGAAAGTCAGACAGAAAATGTCACATTGCCAGAAAGCTGAATTTTCTCCCTTAGGGATTGAAACTGTGGAAGGAGGCTGGAGATTTCTGGGGAAGCAGAAGCACAGTCCACAGATGTGTGGAATAGGGAGCGCCCAGAATGTTAGAAATGCCCAGTCTGAAAGACAGGGGCTCCAAGAATCTCAGAGCAGAAAGAGTCCTTAGAGGCAGGGCCAGGCCCTCCACTCCCACGCAGGACCCCAGGCAGTCTTGGTGTTCTGAAGAGCGTGCACAGGGAGGCCCCAGGGGGATGACCTCTAATGAAGGACAGTGTCCTCTGTTGTCATACTGGAGCCGACGTGGGATCCCAGCCAGCCATCAGGGCCCCTAGATCACGTAGACCTCATGTTGTAGATGACACCGGAGGGGAAGGGGTCAGCTGAGGCTCACAGCACCGCCTGCAGTGCAAGGCTGCAAGCCACATCCTTGCCCCCCCCCCCCCCCGGCTTCCTGGCTGAGGTTGGGCATGTTGCAGGAGGAAATGGGAGCTGGCGGGACACTGGGTGGGGCCCCGGGCCAGGCCCTGCGCATTCCGTTCCACAGGTTCCGGCGGCCCTGCCCGGCTCCTCGCGCTGGTGAGGAAGCAGGCTCAGGGGCCAGTCTCACAGCTTCAGTGGGAAGGGGAATCTGAACCAGGTCCCCGTAGCACCAGAGTCCATTCTGTTTCTCCTGCCATGAATGCTCAGGGTGACTTAGACCAGTTTTGCCCCTCAGGAAGCTCACTGACCTGCTTGAGCCAGGTGGCCTGGAAGTTTCCATGTGGATCTGACCTCTAACCCAGAGAGACACTGACCATTCTACGCGGCGCCCCAGGGTAGGGGAGGCAGAAGTCAGGCTGCTCACCTCCTCCATTCTCCTCCTCTACTCTGCCCTAGGTCTCTGCCAATTCTGGGGGTCCTCACGGTGCTCGGGACTGGCTTCGGGGCCTACAACATGGCCATGGCCGTGATGAGCCCTTGCCCCCTCATGCAGGGCCACTGGGCTGGAGAAATCCTCATTGTAAGTATCTGGCCTGTGCAGCCGCCTCCCTCCCTCCCCCTCGCCTAGCCAAGGCGCTTTCTGTTGGCCAAAGTCTTTGTGTTTGCGCCTGAAGGAAGCCCCAGGTGGGGTTGGGCAGGGGGAGGGATGCTTCTCCTTTGGGAATGGAGGCTTAGGAAGGTAAGGTGGCTGGTCCAAGGTGACATTCCAGCCTCTCCGCTGAATGCCACACTGTCCCTGCCATGTGTACCTCAGCCCTGGCTTTCTCCCAGATGCCCTTGACTTGATCACGGGGGGCACCAAGGCTACTGGGTTCTCCTTTGCCCTGGGCGGGGGTGTCAACTCATGGGGCCCTCTTAGCCCTAGGGGGTCACCCCCAAAGACTATTGAACTTAAAGGTTATTCCATGGGGTTCCCTTAGCCCAGTTAGGTCACCCTACAAGCATCCTTCTCCCCTGGGGCTCAGCCCAAAGTCCCCTTCACTCTGCATCTCTGCCACCCGTTATCCGCAGGTGGCCTCGTGGGTGCTGTTCATTGGCTGTCTGAGCTACGTCAAGGTGATGCTGGGCGTGATCCTGCGCGACCGCAGCCGCAGCGCCCTCCTGTGGTGCGGCGCGGCGGTGCAGCTGGGCTCCCTGCTCGGAGCTCTGCTCATGTTCCCACTGGTCAACGTGCTGAGGCTCTTCTCATCGGCCGACTTCTGCAACCTGCGGTGCTCCGCCTAGGACACCTGGCGCGGTCCAGGACAGCGCCCTGAGCCGCCCCCGTTACTAACACCTGGGAAGTTGAGCAGGGCACATGCCCAAGGTCCCAAGGGCAAGTGGCAGGGAGCTGGGAGGCCCAGGCTGAGTACTTAAGCATCGCCACCAGCTCCCCTCAGGAAGGGTGGAGAACGCCACAAGGCCCCCCACGGGACCTGGAAGTGCAAAGCACAGCCCTCCCCCACTCTGGGTCACAGTGCCCGCAATTCCATTGCCGAACTCCTTCGGACTGTTGAGAGAGAGCAGGTTTGCAGCACCCAGCTGGAGGCAGGCTCAAGGGTGTCAGAAGCGCCACCACTGAGAGGGTGAGCTAGCCCTCACAGGCTGTGGGACCTCGGGGAAGTCACTTATTTCTCTGTGCCTCGGTTTCCTAAAATGGGGATTATGATAAATAGCACCTACCTCAGAGGCTTAGCACGGGGATAAAGGGGAGAAGCGCCCAGCATGTAGCAAGCCCTCTTGGGCCATTTCCTGATCTGCTGCCCGACAGCAATAACAAGGGACAATCTACACAACGTAGAAGTGGCCAGGGTGGTTGAGAGATGACCCCTGCCCCATTTCCTTTTTCCCACTCTCCTCGCAGAGAAGCTTCTAAAAGATGGCAAACGGTGGGACCCTGGGCATCCTGACTCCCCAGTTCCCAATATGGATGGACGTTGTACCCCACACACCCCTTCCTGTCACCCCTCCTGACCCACAAGGTCCTGCTGCTTGGAAAGTGAGTGACCTCCTGGGAGGCAGAGAGATGATGGGGGAAGGGGCTACACCAAAACTCTGGAAGTGAGTCCCATCCCCTTCCCCCACTCACCAAGGCCAGGATTGGACCCTGAGAACCCTGGGAAGTCTGGGAAGGAGTGCATTCGCTACATGACTGTTATTTTGTTCTCTTTTTTCTTTCTTTTTTTTTTTTTAGATAGACATTTCCCTGCTTTTACACTAAAATCAGCCCTCCCAAGAAAAAGTCTAACATGAACCCCAAAATCAATATCATCGGTTTTCAGTTAGTTCTAACGTCAAGGCTAAGCTCAGAAATTAATAGAATCAAGTGCTTAGAGAATGTCTGGTCCTGGGACTTCTTTTCTTTAGTGGTTTGTTTGCTTGCCACCAGCCCTCCTTTTAATTTATTGTGAATAGATAATGTAGTCACATGTTTCAAAAATCAGAAAATATAAAATGATGTTCAGCAAAAAAATTCCTTCTCTCCTGTCCCCCATCTGCCCAGTTCTTCTCAACACACACAAAGACACACACACACTCATGGGCACGTGCACACACACAAGCACTTTTACTAGTTTCTTGTTCACTCTTGCAGAGATTATGCAAGTACAAATACAGACTCTTTTTACAGAAAAAGTACCAAACTACCGTGTACCTTGCACTTTTGCTCAACAATTAAAATGGAGAGAAGGTTCTGGCTCTTTGTCATGACCATATAGTATTCCATTGTGGGGAGGTACCAAATTTATGCAACCAGCCCTCCGTAGAAAGACATTTGAAGGTATTGAAGACAAAATTTAAAACAGAATCTCCCGCCAACCAGAAAACTTCTCCACAAAAGCAGAAGAGAAAGAGAACCATTTTATTACTAAATAAGCGTCAAACCAGATTATGGGTGCACAGCACAGACAATTGACCGAAAAGCTCGCAAAGGCAGAAAGAAACCCCTCCTTTCACATCTTCCAGAAGATACAACCTACTATGTCCATATTCTCAAATGGTAGCTGGTCCTCAAGGGAGGGTTACATCGTTCACCCTGAATTCACCTAGTAATTGGGATGGCTATCGGGGTTAGCTAACTGTCTTTATCCGCAGGAAAAAGAAATTCATGTCTTTATGAGGGGGTTTTTCACAACTGGAAGCCAAACACTGATGTTAGGCTCCTTCCCTCCCCCAGAGGCTGGGTGATGGGGGCACTGACTTTCTTCACATTTACGTTATAAAGAGATGGTCTTATATACGTTATAAAGAGATGTCTTTGAGAAAAGTGATCCTGGGAAGTGAAACTGGCTAGAGGCTTATTCAGCTTTTTTTTTAAAGACTTGAATAGGAGCAGGGGAAAGATTTGCAAGTTTTCTAAAGTAGATGCTCTCAGAAAAGGGAGAGGGGATGTCTCCCTTTTTGGCACCAGGGAGAAGTTTTATTTGTATTTGCCCTGACAAGGGCATTTGGGTTGTTTTCAATCGTTCCCTCCCAGAAAGGATGTTGGAGTGGATAATGAGCAAGGAGACAATCTCTCTGTACTGATGTGAGAAGATGTTCCAAGATTAATTACACACAGAGAAAGGGGATGCAGAAGAGCATGCAGAGTATGGAGGTAGCCACGCTAATGGGTTCTGTCAAGGACTAGGGGACAGGGTGACAAGGTATTTGGAAAAGGCACCTCCATGAGTGATGATGTTGAAATTCTTTTCATGAACCTGTCAGCCATAAGTATGTCTTCTTTGGAAAAATGTCTGTTTGGGTCTTTTGCCCATTTTTTTAAAAAATTTTATTTATTTGGGAGAGAAAGTGAGAGAGAGAGAGACCCCAGCACGAGTGGAGCAGCAGAGGGAGAGGGAGAAGCAGACTCCCCACTGAGCAGGGAGCCTGATGTGGGGCTCCTTCCCAGAACCCCGTGAGAATGACCTAAGGTGAAGGCAGGTGCTTAACCAACTGAGCCACCCAGGCGCCCTCTTTTGCCCATTTTTATTTGTGCTTGGACCTCTCTGTGGTTTTGCTTTCACCCGCCGTCCTTGGAGGTCTTTATGACATTGACAGCCTTTAAGCGAAGGCGCATGAGTCCACTCTCCACAGTCTCCTCCGTACAATGGGGACAATAAGAGCATCTCCCAACCAGGGTTGCTGTGAGGGTTGCACGACCTTATTAATAAGTGCAGCGAGCTTAGCGCCACACCCGCAAACAGCAAGTGCTCAATAAATGTCATTAAAAGCTTCTACTTTCTGAAAACATCTACTAAAGACCCTGGACGGCCCTCCCGCCCCTGCCCTCCCGGAGTTAAACCCGGTTGCTAGGGTGACCGAGTCACCTGCTGTCTCTGCCCTCCAACCAAATAAGTTCCCTGAAGAATGAGCTCAGGACTCCGGATTGAGCCTGGGGTTGGCAGCGGGTGGGCGGGTTCCCCTAGGATGTGCCTGAGCTGGTATCTCCCCGCGGTGGGAGGGAAGGGGGAAAGCCAGAGGAGGGTGTGCTCCCGCGGCAGAAACTGACCTGCAACAGCCGTGGGGTGGGGGGCAGCAAGCAGCTTGCAGAGGGACGGACCTTAGAGGCCAAGGTTATGAAGGGGTGGAGGGTTGTGTTGGCCTGTGTGGGGTTTGGGGGGGAGGGGGTAGTGACATTGCAAGGACCACAGCAGGTGTGAACAGGTTCAGAAATGACTACAGGCACCCTGGGCAAAAAAAAAAAAAAAAAAAGCCAGCATAACACACAGACTGAAATACACAATGTGTCCTTTCTGTTGGCCTCCTTAGAATTTTTTCTGGCCATGGATGACTGACTGAGCGTAGGGTCTGTATAGAAAAAGGACAGAGTGACCCTCCTTCCACCCCAGGGTAGTGGATGGGAGCTGAAGGGGTATGAATATGGGGAGGAGTGGGGTTCTAGCCTCTGCCCAGAGAACCAGAGCAAGAGGGACTGCTATGGTTTGAAGTTGGCCACCCAAACTCCCAAAGTGGGGGGTCCCCGGAAGACATTCCCTCCCACCATTTTTCTGGAGTAGTGTACTCTGAGAGACACTTACCCAGAGCCTCCCAGACCCCAGCACAGAGAGTGCCTCTCCCTAAGAAGGGCTCAGCAAATATAGTTTAGGGGTGAGCGGAATGGCACCTCCAAAGATGCACACACCCCAATTCCTGAAGCCTGTATATATGTTACATTGCATGGCAAAAGGGTGATGGAGTCGAGGTTACAGACCTTAAAACAGATTATTTTGGATTACCTGGGTAAACCCAATCTAATGACACAAGACCTTAAAAGCAGAGAATGGGAAGAGATTCAGCAAAAGGTAGGAAGAAAGAGGCAGCATCATACAACTCAATATAAAAAAAAAAATCCCATTAAAAATGGGCAAAAGACCCGAACAGACATTTTTCCAAAGAAGACATATTTATGGCTGACAGGTTCATGAAGAAAAGTTCAACATCACTCATCATCAGGGAACTGCAAATCAAAACCACAATGAGATAGCACCTCGCGACTGTTAGAATGGCTCATATCAAAAAGACAAGAGATGACAAGTCTTGGCGAGGATGTGGAGAAAAAGGAACCCTCGTGCCCTGTTGGTGGGAATGCAGACTAGTGCAGCCACTCTGGGAAACAGTATGGAGGTTCCCCCAAAAAGTTAAAAATAGAACTACCATAGGATCCAGCCATCCCGCTTCTGGGTATATATCTTAAGGAAATAAAATACCTCTACCAAAGAGATCTCTGCACTCCGTGTTCATGGCAGCAGCATTCACAGTAGCCAAGACATAGAAACAATCCCACTGTCCATCCACAGATGAATGGATAAGAAAATGTATTATGTACACATGAATATTATTCAGCCTTTAAAAAAAAAAAAGGAAATGTTGCCATTTGTGCCAACGTGGATGGGCCTTAAGGACATTCTGCTAAATGAAATTAGACAGAAAAAGACAACTACTGTTCCATCTCACATGTGGGATCTAAAAAAAACGGAACTCCCAGAAACTGAGAGTAGATGGGTGGTTGCTGGGGGCTGGTGGGGGCAGGGGGAATGAGGAGATGTTGGTCAAAGGATACAAACTTACAGTTATAAGAGGAATGCATTCTGGGATGCAATGTACAGTGGGGTGACCATAGTTAACAATACTGTATTGTATACTTGAAAGTGGCTAAGAGAGTAGATCTTAAATGTTCTCACTACACACACACACACACACACACACACATACACACATGTGCTCAAACTCCTCCTCCTCTGGAAGTGAAAAGAAGGAACGAAAAATGAGTGCTTTTGTAGGCAGGATGGGATTCACATATGCGCAGACTAATGGTATCATTTTAAGAATGATCAGCAAAGGGGCCGAAACTTGCCAGAGAGGGTCTGGGACACACATCATCATCTTACAACTCTGATTTTGCAACGGAATGGCCTTTCCTGATTCTCTTCATGATGGCAATGGGGAAAAGTCTGGAGGAAATGCCATGGTAAATGTTGATGTTGCCAGGACTCTGCCTTTCATCTGGAAATGGCTTTCAGTTGAAAATTCCCTATGTGCAGAGGTAGCTATCTCCTGGCTATGCCTTAAGAAAGACAGTCTGCTCTGTTACAACTAGCAGTTTGGCCCAAGCCAGCGTCCTCCGGGTCCCAGGGTCCCAGCGTCCCAGGGTTCAATGGTTAGAATGTAAGATACAGAACTGTCTTGATGGAGGAAGCTATTATTATTAACAGAATGAATTCTATGCCTGGTGATGGGTATTAAAGAGGGCACGTTCTGCATGGAGCATGGGGTGTTATACGCAAACAATGAATCATGGAACACTACACCAAAAACTAATGATGTCATGTATGGTGATTAACATAACATAAAAATGTAAAAAGAATGAATTCTATGGTGTCCATTCTCCCATTTCTTTCATAGTCTTAGAACCCTTGACTTTCAGCTGGGTGCGTGGCAGCCCAGAGTAAAGACCCTAGTTCCCAGGCTTCCCTGTAGCGAGGGATGGCCACGTGACTGCATTCAGACAAATGGGATGTTACCAACAATAATGTGCACAGCTTCTGGTTGTGTACTTAAAAGGAAGAGGCAGGACCTCCATTTCCCATTTCCCCTTCCTGCTGCTAGTAAGGCAGATGTGATAGCTGGATCTGGAGCAGTCATCTTAGACCATGAGGAGGAAGCCACAGGATGAGATAATACAGCAAGAATATAGAAGTAGGCTGCAATCCTGATGATTACGGAGCCACTATTCTACCTGGAACCCAGATTTAATGTGGCAGAGAAATAAACTTCTATGTTGTTTAAGCTTCTACAATGTGGGGGGCACTTTGTTAGAGCAGCAGAATTCTCATATTCATATGGATATGTTTCTATATGTACGTATATGCCTACACACACTCACACACACGGTCACACAGAGGACTGGAAGGACATACACCAACATGTTAGCCTAGTTAATTCTGGAGAAAGGGATTTCTGGTGATTTTTTTTTCTTCTTGACACTTTGCTGTACTCTGAGTTTTTTTCTTTGAGTATGTGTTATCTCAAAACTCAATAAAAATACAAGTCTAAAGAAAGGGAAGGTCCTATCAATAGAGCCTATTGCTTAAATCACCTTCATCTGCTTCATATGAGCTTCTATAGGTCACACACACACACACACACACACACACACACACACACTTAGAGTTTATGGAATATTTGGCTTTATTTCCTGTGGGTTACGGAACTTTTTTTTCAGGTGTTCTTTTTACTGAACAGAATCTTGAAGATGGTCCCATGTCCCTGTGTATAGGGTGACCTCGTTTCTCATACCCAGTACAAAGCACTTCCTGGCTGGGCATGCCAGGGTTTGCAGAAGAGCTGCTGTTGGTGGACATCTGCACTGTGTCTGATTTTAAGCTACTGAAAACAACACAGCGATGAAAGTCCTCAGACCCGTCTCTCTATGCACTGGTGTGAGGCTTTGGAGTCTAACAAACAAATGGGCTCTGATCTGGTTCCCCTGCTTATTTGCTGTGTGACCTCAGGCAATTAACTGTACATCTCTGCCTCTCTGTCTCCTTACCTGTATAATAGGGAAAGTAAAGAAGCTTGCCCCATAACATCATTGTGAGGATAAGAACAACTGAAACTTATCACATGCGTACTGCATGCTGAGTACTTTCCCAAGTGCTTCCTGTGAGTTAACAAACTTAACACTCACAAAAGGGTGATGTGAGGTCATGCTTAGACAGATGCCCTGAGAGTTTTCTACAAACTTCCAGCTTCTTTAATTTTTTTTCACTTTTTTTTTAATGATTGCTTTAGGCTTACCGTGTACATCTTCACCTGTCAGAATCTACTTCTGATTTCTACCACCTCGATGGCAAATACAGCAACGGTACTCCTATATAGCTGTATTCCTTCTCCCTCTTTGTACTATTCTTGTTATATACATTACATCGCACGTGTCACCAACCCCACAACATCCCTCTAGGAGTGCTTGCTAGCAAGAAGGAAGGGGAGGGGAAGGCAGAGGTAATTGTTGGTTAGATCACCTGCCTCCCCCCAAAACTGTCCCAGACTTAAGAGCTAACAGCAGCCCTCCCTCCAAAGACCTGAAGGAGGTCCTTGTCCCCCAGTTGCCATGCACACAGCCCATACTGGCTTACAAAGATCTGGCCTGCCAGCGCTCAAGACACCCTCCATTAGGGCCTCAACCTGCGGTAACACATTGCCCTTCTCTGAGGTTCCCCTTTGACATTGCAAATCCCATTCCCATCGCCCCCCGCCCTCAGATGGGAAAACAAGAACATTCCCCGCCTCCTAGGCTGATTTGGAATATTAATAAATAACATCCATTGAGAGAACATTTACATGGATGCTTGCATTGAATCCCTAATGAAAAAGGGAATTGTCTTCTGGATGAGATGAATGAGGCTCAAGGAGGTTAAGTATCTGAACCAGATCACACAGCTGCTAAGTGATAGAGCTGGACTTTGAACCCAGACGATCTGGCTTCAGAGCCAACAGGTGTGATCACTCCACCACACTGCTCCCCGGAGGTAATCTCTAGAGGACCCATTTTGTCCTGGCAGCAGGAAATGTTTAACATCTCTAAGGGGAAATGATCCTATATTTGTACCATTGCCAATTTCCACAGTGTAAATACTCTCCGTGTTGCTGATTTCAAGCTACAACTACGGTGTTGCTGAATGCAGCGTCGGCAAATATGCACATAATCAGCTCACCCGGGTTGGTGCAAGTCACCAGATGGAGCAGACTGAAAGCCTGAGGCAGGGATGAACAGGAAGTGGGCGAGGGAGAATGGAGGGTCTTTAAAGAGAGGTTGACCGCTAACAGTTCACAGGGGCCTCCAGCAATCCATCGGAAGCGCCGTGACTCCAGTCTAACAGGTGAGGACACTGGGCTCAGCGAGCCATGTGCATTTGTCCAACAGTTGCTGAGCACACACCCTGAGTGGGTCCTGGCCAGAAGGGACCAGTCCTGGGGATACGCAGATGACACAGGCCAGGTTCTAGCCTGCCTGATGGAGCTTGTGGGCTTACAGTGGACCCACAGACATGTACCCATGCCTCCCACGGGGTTTCCATTCAAGTGGGTAGCAGGACAGTTTAGAGTGTGGGTTCTGGTCCTAGACCCCTTGGCTTCAAGTCCAGACTCTACCATTCACTGGCTGTGTGACCTTGGGCTAGCTCCTTAACCTCTCAGTACCTCCGTTTCCCCATCTGTAACAACAGTACCTACCCCAAAGCATTTCTAGAAGGATGATAGGAATGAATGCAGGTAAAGGGCTCAGAACTCTACTTATTATGATGCATAATAAATGTTCCATAAATGTTAGCTGTTTTTATTATGTAACTTCAGAAATGCAACTGTGTGTTCCCAGAGAGAGGGAGAGGGAGAGAGAAGGGAGAAGAACGTACATAGTGTGGGTGATTCTGCCCAGACATAAGCCCAGCAGTGAGCAAGATGTGGAGGGCGTGGGCAGAATCCCAAATATCTGAGTGAGAGCTGAATGGAAAATCAGTTTGCAAACCTCTACGATCGCTGCCACACACTGACCGTCTTTATGTCCAGTGTGCTTATTACCGCAAAGGACTCGTTCAGAAAACTGTACTTTATGGGTGATTTAAAGGATTTTTTGGAGTTTTAGAAAATTGTCTATTTCTATCATTTTCTCCTCACATTAGAACCTAATGCCCATGTTAAATGCTCTCCCTGCAGTGACTATATTCAAAATGGTAAGGGCTAAAATAAATGGGTAAGGGTTTTCCAAAGGTTACTCCGCTGGTGGTTGGGGGAGCCAGACTGAGACCCCAGCCTGGGGATTCTCAATCTAGTGCTCTTCCTTCTTCAATCTGCATCCTGGGGGACAGCCCTGACATTCTCCCCAGGACCCCAACCTCAGCTCCTGGCTCCTCTCTAAGTAAAAGGGAAGGGCAAGTCCAGAACTTGAACTCACCCTAGGAGGGTGTTTGGAGTGGGGGGGGAAAAGGGATGTGGATGTGAACCCCAGCTAGTAGCTGGTTCTGTGTGACCTCCCTTGAGGCTCAGGCTCTACAGAGAAAGGTTGATACCTACATTGGTGTCGTGTGTGTGTGTGTGTGTGTGTGTGTGTGATGCACACAGCAGGTGCTCAAGGGCCTATCCCCTTCCCCTCAAGCCGGTGGTCGGCTCTGGGTGCAATGTAGCTTTGGGCCAGAAGGTGGCGCTGCAGCCCAAGAAGCGGAAATAGGGGGCAAGAAAAGGGTGTGCCTGGAAGGTGGATCTTTTGGGGTCTTGGAGAAGGCGGCTCCATTCAGAGTGGATGTAAGAGTCCAGGCCCCAGGAGTGCCTGCCCATGGCCACATAGGCAGCTACCCAGAGGCTCCCATATTTGTATGAACGGGAGGGAGGCCTCCCCATATGGCTTCTCCTTGAATCCTCACAAAAGCTCTATGGACAGTGCCAATATGATCCCATTTTACCCCTGAGGAAACTGAGCACAGAGAGGCAAAGTCACCGGCACCGGGTCACACAGCATGTCCATGGCAGAGCTAAGATTTGATCTTTGCCTATAATATTAAGAGCCAGCCCTCATGTAATTCCTGCATGTGCTAATACTGTCCTAACCCTTCTGCACATATTAAGTCATGAAATCCTCACCATAGTCCTATGAGGTATGTATTAGTATTTTTAGTCTCCTGTTACAGAAGAGGAAATAGAGGCACTAAGAAGTTAAACAAATTGCCCACGCCCGCACACCCGGAACACGAGAGCTGTGCCCTAAACCAGGACACACGCCCCGCCCCGCCCCTGCAGGGAATGCACAGGGGCACACCCCCTGCCCACACGCATGCGCTTAGCCCGGGTGGCTCCAAACTGTACGAAGTACGAGGTCCCCCGGGTGCTATGAAGTGACCAGGACCACACCTGGCCTCGACACCACCCTCTCTGTCCTGGCCCCTCGGGAGCCACTCCTCCGTGTGAGGGAGAGACCTCCCCTCAGAAAGGCCCTAATAAACACCCTGCTTCCCCAAGGAGGCCTCCTACTCAAAGCCTCTTGTAGCCCCCCAGAGGCCATGGGGTCACCTCTCCCATGGCTGTTCCCCCTATGCAGAAGGGAGGCAGGGAGACCAGTGGGGAGGCTCGGCAATGACCCAGGAGAGTACAGATGGTGGCCATGGACCCGAGTGGTGGTTTTGGAGGTGGGAGGAAGTATTCGGATTCTGGATATGTGTTGAAGGGTGAAGTAACAGAATTTGATGAATCTGATGTGTGGGTGTGAGAGAAATTGTTATTATATGTAATAAAATGTATTACATACATTCCATAATAAGGTATTCATTGTCAGATGCTGTGTAACAAATTATCTCAAAACTTAACGACTTTCTGGGCGCCTGGGTGGCTCAGATGGTTAAGCGTCTGCCTTCGGCTCAGGTCATGATCCCGGGGTCCTGGGATTGAGTCCCGCATCCGGCTCCCTGCTAGGCGGGGAGCCTGCTTCTCCCTCTGCCTCTGCCTCTCTCTCTCTCTCTCTCTCTCTGACTCTCATGAATAAATAAATAAAACATTAAAAAAAAAAAACTTAATGACTTTCTCTGCAAACAAATACCCTGCAAGCTGAGGCAAGTCACCCAGTTTGGCTCTCCGCTCTTACACTTTCTCTTCCTTCTTCAGCTCACGCCAAGCCCTGCCCTATACGCTGGGGATGCTGTGCAGAGCAAAACCCAAAGGCGCTTGTCCCGTAGAGCTCACCCCATGGGGAACCGGACACTAACGTGATATCAGAGGTGACAGAGTAGCTTTCACACCCAGGGACATCAGCAGGCAGCCCCAGGCCCCACCCAGTCCTTAGGCCTGCCACCTTAGCTCCTCACAGCATGATCTAAAAGTCTGCAAGAGTTTCCAGCACTTTAAAAAACAAGGAGACAACTTCGACATCTAGATTTACAGCTAGTTTTGAAAAATTGGAAGCTCCGACCACATGGGGCTGCTTCCCCCGCTGGCGGATGTCACCTGCATCCGGGCACCAGACCCCACATGCCTCCGGCCTTGGCTGCTGGTGGTTCAGCTGAAGGAGCTGCTGTACCTAAGACTTCCCCGCCCCCAGGGGCAGCCACTCCAAAGCCTGGTCAAGGCAGGGGGAAGAGGCCTGACCTCTCTGTCTCACAGTGTGATATCTCTGAAGGGCTGTCCCAGCTGGAGCTCCTGACGGGACTGGGGACTGGCCGAGGCCGCTGTTGCAAATGCCTGACCCTGCTTCCCTCCCTCCCCTGAGATCCTAAGGGCACTCCCTGGAAAGCCACCTGCACTCAAACCTCTACCTTGCTGTTTCTTGCAGACCCCAAACTTCAAGATGGGCACGCGCCTGCCAGCTCCCCAGAGCCCCTGCCTTGCCCACCTGGCCTTGGAGTTTTACAGCGCTGGTTATGTCCTGGCCTCCCCACAGTGATAACAGAAGAAAGAGCTGACATTTCCGAGGCAGGGAGCACACATTATGGTGTGAGGCATCCTCTCGTTCAATCCTTGTGATAACCCTGTGATCATTACGTACCTATGTAAATGGCCAAGACAATTTTTTCATCTGACAATACTAGGCACTGGTGGGAATGTGAAATGGTACAGTGCCGTTGGAAAAGTTCATCGGTTTCTCGTAGAATTATAAATATACTTACACTATGACCCAGTAATTCCACTGTTAGATACCAACCCTAGAAAAAGGACAACTTATGTCCCCACAAAGACCTGTGTGCACAGGTTCATGGCACCATTATTTATAATCGTGCCAAATTGGAAATAACCCAAATGCCTTTCAACTGGTGAATGAGAAATAAGTCACTGTGTATCCATACGCTGGAATACTACTTAGCAACGAAAAGGAACAGACCTCTGAGAAATGTAACATGAATGAATCCCAAATGTGTTATGCCGAGTGAAAGAAGCCAACTCGGGCTCCTGGGTGGCTCAGTTGGTTAAGCCACTGCCTTCGGCTCAGATCATGATCCTGGAGTCCCGGGATCGAGTCCCGCATCGGACTCCCTGCTCAGCTGGGGGTCTGCTTCTCCCTCTGACCCTCCCCCTTCTCATGCTCTCTCTCTCTCTCTCATTCTCTCTCTCAAATAAATAAATAAATAAATAAATAAATAAATAAATAAATAAAAAAGAAAGAAGCCAACTCAAAAGTCTACATACTGTGGGATCCCATTTATCTAACACTCTTGCAAAGGCAAAAGTACACAGGCAGAAAACAGGGCATGGTTGCCAAGTGTATTCATGTCTTACAGCTACTAGAACAAAGTACCACAAACTGGATGGCTTAGAACAACAGGAATTTACTCTCTTATGGTTCCCAGGCCAAAAGTCTGAAATGAAGCTGTCTGCGCGGGGTTGCGCTCCCTCAGAAGGCTCCATGGGAAAAGCTGTTCCTTGCCTCTTCCAGCTTCTGGTGGCTCCAGCCAGTCCTTGGCTTGTGGCCACAACCCTCACTCTCTGCCTCCCTGGTCACCAGCCTCCCCCTCTGCAAGTTTGCCTCTCTGTCTCTCTCTCCCTTTTTTTCAGTAAGCTCTTCGCCCAATGTGGGGCTGGAACTCACGACGCCAAGATCAGGAGTCACGTGCTCTACCGAGTGAGCCAGCTGGGGGCACCTGCCTCTCTCTCATAAGGACCTAGGTGATGGCACTGAAGGTCCACCTGGATAATCCAGCCATCTCTTCACCTCAAGATCCTTCATTTAATCACATCTGCAAAGATCCCTTTTCCAAATAAGGTAACATTTACAAAACTCAGGGACTAGAACTCCATGTCTTTGCATTTGGGGGGCCATTATTCAACCAGGGATTAGGGGAAAAGGGTATTGACCCCAAAGGCGCATGAGGGAACTTTCTGGGGTGAGGGAAATGTTCTGTATATCCGTTGTGGTGGGGGTTGCATAAGTGAGACATTTGTCGGGACCCCCCAACGTGCCCCAGTTCTCAGCGGCAGCGCTGGGGATGAATGATTTAGGCTGGCTCCCAGGCCACTCTCAAGGTAATCAACACACTATTTATTATTGGGGGAGAAAATGAGGCGGGGGTGGGGGCTCTGGGCTTCGATGCTAATAATTAAGCAAAAAAGCTTGAAAGCAACAGGAATAAATGAGCTCCCCCTCCGCGGTGACATTTCACGATTCTACAATTCGACTTTCAGACTATGCTTCAGAATTCCGTGAGGCTGAAGATGCTGCCCACTTTGGAGCCCAGAGGGCAGTTGTCTGGGATGCTCTGGCTGGGAGCGGAGGGGAGGGGAGGGGAGGATGGGGATGGATGGAAATAACAACAGGGGGGAGGGCTCTGACCCCTCTCCCCACAGAGTACTGGCCCTGTCCCCAGGGACAAGGCCTCTGTCCCCTCCATTCACTCACCCCAGCTGAGGCCAGACGCCCCCACCAGAGGCCCCCCCACCTCCACCTCATTGTGTGAAGGGCTCAGATGGAGGGGCAGCCCATTAACCCCTTCCTGGCCTCATTGCTTCACTCTGCAGCTGTCGCACCGTGGCCTCAGGCCTGAGCCGGGAAGAGGACCCGGTAGTTAATCACAATTACAGCCAGAGTGTCAGCTGTGAAGCTGGCTTCCTCCATCGGCTGCCAGCCGGCCCCAGCCGAGGGGTGACCCGCATCAGCCCCACAGCAGGTTCTGAGACCTACAGAGGCAAAGACAGGACAGTCCTTCCTGCTTCAGTCCTGGGGACTTCCCCCAAAGACCCCAGCAAGGTGTCCACCATCGTCAGGCCTGCATCCAGTAGCTTTCAAACACGCCAAGCCTCGCACCTGCCCCCAGCACCTCTGCCTGTGGGGCCCTCTTACACTACTTACACGGTGGGGCCCTCATCTTGTCCATCTCCACTGAAACATCACCTCCTCCAAGAGGCCTTCCCTGACCACCCTGGCTAAGGTGATGCTGTTTCCAGTCACTCCCTGTCACACGCCCTGTTTCCATGTTTTGTTTTATTTTTCCAAAGTGCTCGTCACTACCCATAATTGTCTTAGGTGTTGACTGGTTTAGTGTGTATAAAGTTTCCTAGGGCTGAAGTCACACGTTACCACGAACTGGGTGGTTTAAGGCAACAGAAATCTATTCTCTCCTAGTTCTGAGGCGGGAAGTCCGACATCGGGGTGTCAGCAGGGCCTTGCTCCCTCTAAGGGCTCCAGGGGAGGATGCCTCCTAGCTCCTTGCCGGAGTTGCCCGTGGTCCTTGGTGTGCGTGGGTCTGTAGGCCCATCACTCCAGTCTCTGGCTGCATCACCACCCGGAGTCCTCTCTGGACGTCCGTGTCTGTGTCCAGATTTCCCTCCTCTCATAAAGACACCAGCCCATGGATTAGGGCCCACCCTCACCCAGCATGACCTTATACTTTATATCTGCAAGGACCCCATTTCCGAAGGTCACATTCACAGGAACCAGGGGTTAGGACTTGGACATATCACATAATCCCACAATGGTGTGTTTTCTCTCTGTGTTCTAAGAGGTCCTGTTGGCCTTGTCATGAAACGTATTCTGTGGGCAGCAAACGCTTAATTTTAAAACAACACATTTTCATCAAAAACTAATGATGCAATGTATGGTGATTAACATAACAATAAAAATTTTTAAAAAACACACAACACATGTTATCAAGGCCTCTGCCCTAGGCCGGAGCTGGGCCTGGGGAGAGAGGACTCTGTCAGCATCTCTGGGCGGGAGGAGCCCTCTATCTGGCAGAGAACAGACATGGAAGCAGGTTTGCCCCTAAAGATGGCTCCCATCTGTCTCCGGGGACCCAGGGGGCCAGCTCACAGCTAGCACCGATAAACATGGTGGTCTGGACCGATGAGGAAGGGGTGGGGCAGAGTGCAGCAGGACCAAGGGGGACAGGGGAACCCACTCAGACTGGGGACTGGGGAGAGCTTCGCCAGCGGCCGAGCCTTCCAGGACAGGAGCGGCTGAGGGCACAGCATGGGTACAAAGGACTGAGAGAGCCTGGAGCTGAGCTGTCTGTGGATAGTGGCAAGTGGCTGGAGAGGGTACTGCTGGGGGGGGGGGGGGGGGGCAGGTGGGGCAGGGAGAGCTCAGAGTCTGAACTTTGCCCTGATGGCAAGGGGGGAGCCATCGAGGGATTTAAAGCAGGGGCTTGTCGATGTCAAATTTGCACATAACCGATCTCTTCCTTTTCAGTTTCTATTTACATAGTACATTCACCTGTGTCTTTCAGGGTCAACAGGTGCAACAGGATATGGAGAAAAGTCCCCCTCTTTCCCAGCCCCAGCCACCAGTTTCCCTGCCATAGGCAACCACTGTTACCAGCCTGTCCCAGAGAGTCTGTGCAGATATAAGCAAATTCCTTTTCATTGTAAACATAAAGGATAGCATCATTTACTTGCTCTTCCGCACCTTGCTTTTTAAAAAAATATTGAGGTATAATTTACATACAGAGAAACACATTTGTGTAACCAACACCCAGTTGTGATACACAACATTTCCAGCTCCCCAAGTTTGTTCATGCCCCTTCCCAATCAATCCCTCCATTCCCAGAGGAAGCCACTGATCTGGTTTCTGGTACCACCGCTTGACTCACTTCACCTGTTCTAGATTAATATAAATAGCATCATTGTAGCAAGTTGTTTTTTATGTCCAGCTTGTTTTTGCTCAGCATGCTTTGAGATTCTTCCTACTTGTTGCACGCATCTGTAGTTCACTCATGTATCCTGCAGTGTAGTATCCCAAGATATGGATTCATCAATTTGCTTATCCATTCACTAGCTGATGGACAGTGGGCTGTCTCCAGTTGTTGTCTGTTACAAACAACTGTTATGAACATTTGCGTATAAGTCCTAGTGGGGACATATATTTTTTTTTGGTGTCCGGGGAGCAGAAACCTAGAGACGAAGTTGCTGGGTCATGGGTCGGTGTATGTTTAACTTTATAAGAAACTGCTATTTTCCAAAGTGGGATGTGTGAAATACCATTTCATATCAGTGCATAGTGAGCTTGGTCATTTGTGTTCATGGCTGCATAGTGCTCCCTTTTACGGATGCCCCCAAATTTGTTTAACAAGTCCCCTATTGAACTTGTTTCTAGTTTTTTTGCTGTCACCAACAATGCTGCAGTGAATAACCTTGTAGATATGTCACATGGCTGTGCACCTGTAAGACACTCCAAGAAGTGGAACTCTTGAGTGTGACAGAGACGGATGGTTATCCCCAATAACCAGGCTCCATTTCTTCCTTTGAAAGAGAACTCCAATTTTTATCTGGACACATGATGCCTGGAACCTCTCTTGTTCTTAGTGTGGCCATGTAATTAAGTTCTGACCGATAGAATATAAGTAAAAGGATCATATGTGACTTCCCTCCCTTCTTGGCCCTTTTCTCCTTTCTGATGACTGGAAGGCTCTCCATCTGGGATGCAGATGTGATGGCTGGTGTTTGAGCAGCCATATTGGGCCATGAAATGGCAGTCAGATACTGAAGATGGTGAAATAACAAGACAGGAGTCCAGTTCCCCAAACTATGGAGCACCATGCCAGCACTAGACTGCCTACCTTCAGACTTTATTGACGTGAAAGAGAAATGCCTCTACTTTGTTTAAACAATTATTATTAAGGGTTTTCTGTCACAGCCACTGGGTTATAAATCTTGTGCATTATAACTTTGAAAAGTAGTGCCACATGGTTTTGCTTTTAGAAAGGCCGTTTTGGGGAATAGAGTGCAGGCAGACTGAAAAGCAAATTGAAGGGAGACATGGAGACAACGGGACAGTGGTCATGGGGGGATAATGATAAGGTCTGAATCCATATGGGAGCAATTTAGATGGGGGTGGAGGCAGCCAAATTCTCCCCAAACCTAAAGGAGAGAATGGTAAACTGGAAATGATCTGACAGGTGTTCCCAGGCCACACCACCCACAGCCCACACTTTCATCTGACCCCAGCCCACTTATCTACCTCATTGCCCACCTCCACCCTTGCACAGTGAGTTCCAGAATCCTCCCCCAGCAAGCTGCTCTTTCCAGAGTGCACCTTACTTGATCTTTGTGCAACCGCTCTGCACCTGCTGAACCCTTTTCCGGCAAGGCCCTCATCTCCTATGCCCCTCCACTCCCTCACCTGGCTAGTTGCCACTTGTCACTCAGGTCTTATCTGAAACTGGGCCTCCTCCAGTAAGCCCTCCAGGATTCCCTCCTCTCCCGAAGGTCCTCCTCTGGGCCCCGCATCCCGCGATGCTGCCCTCACTCTAGCATTTGTCAGGCTGCATTATAATTGTCTATAAGTCAGCCTGCAGCGCTAGGCTGAGAGCCTTTCGCTGGTGAGAATGGCAACCAGGAGTTGCTCAGCCCAGGACCGGGCATTTAAAAAAACTGTGCCCCACTTGCCGCAGGGTCCTGTTCGCAGCACTTCGCTCTTAAAATGCTCCGCCGAGCAACACAGTGAATGCGCGAGCGAGTGAACTAATGAATGAGGGAGAGAACGAACGAGTGAGGTACCCACCAGGGGGCGATGGCGCTTTGCCACGGAGCCCCGGGCTGCCGAGACTGGGAAAGGCCGCTTTCCCACCGCCCCCTCCCGTTCGGGTCTCGCCACCCCACCACAGCCCACCCCCAACCCCACGAGGGAATCGCCGGGCCCCGCCCGCCCCCTTCCCTCCTCAGATAATTAACTCGAACCAATAAAACGCTGATTGCGGCGCCTTTGTACGCGCCGCCTTGGCATTGTCATGGAAAACGGGGTCCCCTCCCCATCCGGGCTGCCCGCCCCTCCCCGGCCCCCGCAGCTGGCCCGTAGTCGGCCGGAGCCACCTGGACGGGACCAGGGGACCCCGAGCCGTCGGGCGCCCCGTCCATCTGCTCCCCGCCCCCACCCGCACCGTCAGCTGCGGACCCGGCCCAGCCCGGGAGGCCGGCGAGAGCGCCCTGCGAAGCCAGCACCCCTTCCTCCCGCTCACGCCGCGGGACCCCAGGGGGGCCGGCGTCCGGGATCCCCCGCCTGCAAGCCTGGGATCTGTCCCCAGAGATGGCGGGGCCGGAGGGGTGTTCATGGTCCCAAATAATAACGATGACGCGAAGCCAAAGAGTACGGGGGGGGGGGGGGGCGGAAACCGGTGGGAAAGACCACCCCCCATTCCTAGTCCCTGGGACAAGCTGCCAGAATCTACCATACGCTGTATACGTACATATATGACTATATTTTAGAGAGCATACAGGAAGAGAGTAACAGAGGAAGACAAGTTGCGGGTCACCAATGTAAACAGTGCAGTGGGTTCTACAGGACTGTTCCCCCTTCATCCTCACACCCCGGCACTGTGACTGAGTTGGGGGGCCAGTATTTCTCCAGAGAGCTTTCCTACATGCACACTTATAAATCAATGTATTCATACTTGTACGTACAAATGCATTTATACTTACAAACGTATGCACACCACAAATGCACATACATCCGTATATGGACCTACATGGGATCACCCCCCCCACTTCTCAGGTATGGGCTGCTTTATTTTACTTGACAAGTGATAGGCTAGAGATGTTTCCATGGCATGGTTATTAACACAACAACAGGGCCATAGGCCCTTTCTGCTGGCCCCCACCCCCACCCGCTTCAGCCTGTGTGGGATCTGCTCTCTGGCCAGTGTTGTCCCAGACTATCAGTTGTGGGCGAGGGCTCCGCCCTGGGTCCCTGTGTGAAGGGGACGGTGGGGTCTGTGTGTCCTTCTAAGGAACCTATGAGCTCTGTGAGCTGCCCTTCAGCAGAGAGAAGCCGAATCATAATAATAGTAGTAGTAGCAGTGGTAATAACAGCTGTAAAGAAAAATATCCAAGACAGAGAGACATAAGACAAAAGGAAGTCAGTGCGCCCTTTCGAGGTCATTCTAAGACACTGTCTGACCAGGCTGACTGGGTCACCTGATTCTCTGGGAGACGTACCTTTGTTTGGCTTTGCTGTTTATTATTGATCAGACTTCCTACTCGGTGAAGTTATACTTTAACTTGTAAAAGATGCACAGTTGCAAATCATTTTGTCCTGAACTAAAAATAAGGCTAAAGCTTATGGTTTTGTCACCCTGTAAGACATTAACCAGTTTTGTACCTGATTTGCCATCTTGCCCTCCATTGAACCATCCTGCTGGTTCTCTCATTCATGAGTTAAATAAACCTTTGGCACATGCTCACTATATCTGCATAAGAGTCAGGTTTTCAAACTTTCTGAAAGGAATATTTTGACTAAGTTAACCCTTCTGGAAGGCTCACTCTGTGCCAGGCACCATCCTCTTTGCTTCACGTGGAAGGAGGGGCTGAAAAGTGCTCGGGGTGAGACAGACCTGGGAGTGAATTCTTCCTTCCACCACTCACCGGCTGTGAGACCTCAAGCAAGCCTTTATTAAGCACCAACTGTGTATCAGGTCCATTCACACTGTCATCTCGTATTCAACTCAAATTGCACAAGAACGCTGCAAGATGAGATTTGCCTACATTTCTCCGGTTTTGTGCTTGTCCCTCGGGCACACCCCTTTCCTCGCTGAGCCTCCGGGTTTCCGGCTGTAAGATGGGGTTGGTAATAGCGGTCTCCCAGGCCTGCGTGAAGATGTAGTGTGACATGCTTGAGAAGGCAGCTCCATCAGGAATGCATCTTGTTACTTGTGCTTCAGCTAATGGGATGCTCAGGAAGGGGGAGTCACGTACCCAAAGTCACAAGGTCCCAAAGCCTGGGCCGTCACTCCTGCGGCTTTAGTCACTTATAATCCCAGAGCCTCCATGTCCACATTTGTGAAATGGGAATAATAAAGCCAAGAGGAGCTGTGGCCAGAGGAAAGCAGATCTGCCTGGCAGCGGCGTCGGCAAACTGTTCACTTTGTGGTCGGGTGACACTCTAGAATGTGCTGGTTTCACGTCAGGGTCATCTGTCGAGATACTTTTTGGTTCTTGCTTTTAGAACTGGGATCTGAGAGGAGAGGTATTTTTCTGTCTTCCACCCCCAGTTCGGCGAGCATTTGGGCCCCGACCTCTGGGCACTTGCTGGGACATCCTCGGCAGCTTCTCTGTGTGTCCGGGGTTTCTCTCCTGAGATGGACCCCACCCAGGTGCAGGGTCAATGGTGGCTGATCCCAGACCTCAGGCTTGGACGTTGTGTTTGTTCTCTGGGGCTGCTGTAACAACATACCACAAACTGGCTTAAGACCACAGAAACTTATGCTCTCATAGTTCTGGAAGCTAGAGGTCTGAAATCAAGGTGTCAGTGGGGCCCTGTGGGGATTGCCAACAATCCTTGGTACTCCAGTTTGTAGGCCCGTCACTCCAATCTCTGTCACCACATGGCGTCCTCCCTGGACGTCTGTGCCTGTGTCCAGATTTCCCCGTTCTCATAAGGACGCTAGTCGTCGGACTAGGATCTACCCTCATCCAGTATGACTTCACCTTCACTTTATTACATCTGCAAAGACACTATTTCTAAATATTTTCTAAACAAGGTCCCATTCTGAGGTTTCAGGTGGACATGAGTAGAGGAGGGGAGGAACGTTATTCAATCCAGTAGAGACAGCGAGCGTCTCCCTGAGCTCCTGAAGGGAGCCAACCTGCCTCACATTTTCTGGATTGCAAAAGATCCCAGGATCCTGTGTTTCATCCCTCTGGATGAACAATATTAGGCACCTAGCCATCCTGTCCACAAGGAGCTAGGAGGTGCACTTCTTCTGATCAGACAAATAAAGCACCTGCGTGCTGGGGCGCACTGGCGAGTGCCCTCCGCCCTTGTCTCTCCGCTCAAAGCCATGTACAAAGGTGCCGGGCTCTGAGATGCCAGTGGGCCAACCTCCCCTCTGTGGTCTGTACTTGACTCATCTGTCCAATGGACACAATGAGTACGATTGCACTTATCTGAATTTTGAGAACAAGCAAACTGTACAGTGATAAAAATCAGAATAGTGTACACCAGAAACGAATGTAACATGGTGTGTCAACTATACTTCAATGAAAAAAATCAGAAGAGTGGTTACCTGGGGGATGGGCAGGAGGCAGTGTGGTGCCTGGGAACTTTCTTCATCTGCATCTGGATGGTAGTCACACAGGAGTGTTCTTGCATAAAAATTCATTGAATTGCACACATTAGATGTGTGTACTCCAGGTACCTTATTATATTTTATATCTTACAAGTCAGGTAGGCAGGCAGGTAGGAAGGAAGAAAGAGAAGCCAAGGGAAGGAGGGAAGATGAGCACAGTGATGCCTGGCAGGCCTGGCCTCCAGCACCAAGTGCAGATGCCTGCGCCCAGGCCTTTCTGCAAATGGTGGGCAGAGGGGCACCAGGGCCTGGCCTTGGCAGCAGAGACAGAACGGAAGAGTGGTGGCAGGCATGCTCCTTCTTTGCCCTCCCACCCCAGGCCTCCACGTTGGAAGACAGAAAAGTGGGGCTTCTGAGTCACAGGTACCAGCTGTGTGACTTCAGCACGGTGCTTGCCTTCTCTGGGCCTCGGACTTCTCACCTGGAAAATAAGGGCAATCCTCTCAAAGAACTGTGAAGCCTGAGGCACTGGCTGAACCGCCCGGAGCACGGAGCCTGCTGCTCTTCCCAGTGTCGCCCCGCACGAGGAGGGAGCCCCCCCCCCCCCCCCCCCCCCGCCCCGCCCGTGTCTGAGACCAGCCCCGCGGGCCTACCAGCTGAGAGGTAGTGGAGGATCGCCGGCTTCACGTCGTGGACCAGGACTCATCTTGTTTCCTCCTCAGTAAAATGCCTTCCCCCCTGCAGGTGTCCTTTCCTCCACCCAGCCCACCTCGAGCGATTTCCTCCACTTTTCTGTGACTCAGTTTGCTCATCTCTAAAATGGGGAATGATACCGGTCCCTGCCCTGTCCGGCGGCTGTCAAGATGCAAGGACTTTGCACGCACAGCAAGGACTGCAACAAAGCAAGGGCTCAGGAGAGCGGATACGGCTGTCCATGCCTATCCGCTGGCTGCACTCCCGCCGCGTGGTGGGCACCGTGCCGGGCACCAGGGGGCTCCCGGGGGGCTGGGCACACCCTTCCTGCAGGGCCACGCAGGTGGATGACAAGGGCATCCCAGAGCACCCTGCCTCCTGAGGCCGCTGCCTGCCAGGCCGAGCATCTCGGCTGTACCCGGGCCAGATGCACGGTTCTGCCAAATGCGCCAAGAGAGACTGTCACTCGGAGGCACAAAGGCAGCTCCTCGCGCTCGTGGTGGGCGGGGCCCGGGGAAGAGCTCCAACCACCTGGCTCGGCAACTGCTCCTGGGGCGGCCTGGCCCCGAGCCTGGGCCCTCCTCCTCTCTGCACAGTGAAAGGATGGGGCAGCCGGGAGGGCAGCAAGATGCCTGGGGGACAAGGGGTAAGCACAGGGCCACAGAGTCTGGAGGGAGGGAGGGAGAGGGAGGCAGCATTGACAGTAGGAGAAGAAAAGGCGGGAGGGAAGAGCATTAACGGGAAGGAGCAGACACCTAGCACCCACAGGGACCGGGCCCTGGTCTAAGTTACTCCTCAGAGAAACCTCCAAGACAGATACTGTTAGGATCGCATTTTACAGCCCAGGAAACCAAAGCACAGAGCGATTACGTAACTTGCGCAAGGTCACACAGCCGGTAGGTGGTGGAGCCGAGATTCGAACCCAGGGCAGCCAGAATCCAGGCTCTTAATCATCATGGAGATGAAGGGGAGGGAAAGGAGGGGGGAAGGAGGAAAAAGACTAGATCAAAACAAAACAAAACCGAGAGGAGGAGAAAAGGGGAGAAAACAGAGAGGAAGAAGAAAAAGAGAAATGCAGGAAAGAAAACGCAGAAAAGCAGGAAAGAAAGAAAATATGGAAGAGGAAAGACATGGGGGAGCGAATTAAGGAGGAGGGAGAGCAGTAAGCACTTGGGAGGGGGAAGGAGGCCGCCTTCCGCTCACCCTCTCCCCTCACCACCCTCCCCCGCAACCCTCCCCCCAGCTGCATGAGCTGCTTCCTGAGTCACACAAGGGGCTGGGGCTGGGGCTGGGGACAGCCCTGACCTCCACATCAGGGCAGGTTGGTCCTCTGGAAAGAGCGGCTTCCCTGAGAGGGGCTGCTGGTCCAGCGGCTGCCCCAAGGCTGTGTTCTCAAACTCGTACCCTCCAGCTTCTGTGCTCCATCGTGAGGCTGAGCCCTCAGCTTTAGCAGCAGGCCGAGCTGGGCTGGAGGAGTCAGCCTGCACACAACCAAAGGGCTTTCTGGCTCTTCCTCTTAAACGTGCCTCCCAGGCAGGGCCGCCCAAGGCCCACCAGCCTCCTGCAGGAGCAGCCTGCTGAGAACACAGAGGAGAGGAAGGGAGAGCCCAGGCTCAGGGCTCAGCCTCCACCAAGCCCTCCACATGGGCTACATAATCTACAGAAGTGAACAGCAGCTCAGAGGCTGGGGCGCTGTTGACTCCTCACTAGGGCTACACGTTCATGGGGGCCGACTGGGTCTTCAGAGTCTGGGGGCCTAAAGTCCAGTTTGGGATGGCCTGGGATCCCTCTGAATTTGTACCTCAATTTAATTCTGTGTGTATCTGAACTTCTCTGGGGGAGAAACTTTGGTTTCTACCAGACTCTCAAAAGAGATTAGGTCTCCCAAAAGGTCATTTTGAGACATTCAGCTCAGTAAAAGAGTGACTTAATGAATTTAGCAAATCACAGAACAGGGGGCGTGCATCTTGGGACTCTGAGGGTGGGGGCCTGATGTGTTGTAACCTGTTTATCTCCGTTGCCTGGCACATAGTAGATGTCCAGTAAATATTTGTGAATGAGTGAATGAACAATTTAGAGAAGGCAGAGTAACAGGGGCCAAGAAAGGATGTGGAGAAGCCCTCCTGATTTGATACTGCAGAACAGATCACCCCAAAACTTAGGGACTCATACCAAGAGTCATTTAGTAGGTCTCATGATTTCTCTGGGTCAGGAATTTGGGATCCATTTGGCTGGCAGGTTCGGGAGCTGCACTCATCTGAAGGTTTGACTGGGGCTGCCGGCTCTGCTTCCAAGGTGGCTCATTCATGGGATGGGCAAGTCGGCCCCAGCTGGAGGGGGGACTTCAGTTCCTTGCCATGCGGGCCTTTCCATGGGCTGCTTGAGTGACTCCACGGCCTGGCAGCTGGATTCCCCAGCGTGATCAAACCCTAGACCAAGACAGAAGCTACAAGACATTTCATGACCCAGCCTTGGAAGTCCCATTCTGCCATTTGCACAAAACCCTGCTGGTTACACGGGTCCACTTTATTAGAATTGAACAAGGGCTTGAAAATCAGAAGAGATTGTGGGGGCCCTGGCAGGGGCTGGAAGCCACAGAGGAGTCAGAGAAGCGAGAGGGAACCCTGGGGAAGTCAAAGCCCTGGAGGAGACAGCTCTCCCGCAGACAGTGGCCCTACCCTGCACAGAGCTGAGGTCGGGTTTCAAGTCCAGCGCTTGACCACACTGGCCAGGCCAGACTTCCACTTTCCACCTCATTCCTGACCACAACTTCCCCTATGATCTCAGCATCCAGATTTACTGATTCCCATCAATTCCCTAACAGCAGTATGAATTCTCCCATCAGCAAGCCTTTTTGCTTCTTCTCCTTCCTCTGCCTTGAATGTGCTTTTCACTTCTTCTCCTCTCAGTCTACCTCCTCCAGGAAGCCTCCCCAGATGCATCTCTAAATGTGTCGGCCACCTCGCCCAATCCCCAGTGCAGCCACAATGTCTATGTAGACCCCCTGTACCATGCTTGCCTCCCCACTGTACCGCAAGTGCCCTGGGTTGGAGGGTGGGTCCACAGGTGCCCATCTCTGTGTGCTGAATGCATGAATGATGGGTGGATACATCCCTCACACAGCAGGGAGCCCTTTTAGGGCTCAGAGAGGCACTGAGACGTGGCTAAGCCTTGGTGTCCCCACTGGAGGATTGTTAGGGAGGCTCCTTCCAGGCCCCAAATTCTGCTATTATATCTCCCCGGAAACATTCAACTGATGGCACCTTGAAATTAGAAAAGATGGGTCAGCACAGGGTTCAAATCCCAGAGCCTCCACTTACTTCACTTGCCTGATCAGGGAAGTCATTGACCTCTCCATACCTGAGATTCCTCAGTTGTAAAAAAAGGCTAATGTTCTTCACCTTTCAGGGTAGTTGCAAGGGATGAACACCATGGCATGAGAGGGGTTCATATCCTGGCTCCACTACTGGGCTGATCACTTAATCTTTCAGTGCCTCATTTTCCCCATCTATTAAATGGGGCCAGCTATATTTGAGTTCTCAGGTTGGGCAGGAAACTGCATTCATCCAGGTAAATGCTCCACCCAGAGCCTGCACACAGCGGACGCCGGTGGCAGCCATGGACGGGGTGCTCAGTCTCCCTTCCAGAAAGAACATGTCCTTCAGGTGCAGGGTCAGCGGCGAGCTGACAGCCTCCAGCTGTAGCACCTTCAGGATCCCCCTCCGCTTTTGAGCCAGGCCATGCCCTTCGCAGGCAATCCCCGCGGGGTCCGAGCCAGCAGGGGAACCAGGGCCTGGCCATTGCTGCCCAATGTCGGGCTCCTATAGGGGGTGAACTCCTCCCCGGAGCTCCCCGCTGGGTTCCGGCCACCAGCCCTGCACGGCCGGCTGGCTGAGGCCCTCCCCCTCTGTCTTCCCTCCACAGGCGCCCTGGCCCGACAAGCCTCTTACCATGCCAGCTCCATCTCAGGGTCTGCACCTACGGGCACCCAACCGGACCGGGCACGCAATGCAGCGGTGGTTCTCAAAGTGTCCCCTGGAGGCCGCAGCAGCCGCATCTCCTGGGAACTGGGACGACGCGCACACGTCAGGACTTTGAGCACTGCAGCCATGGTGGGGAGCTACTGTTAAGACATCACAGTCGCAGGGTGGCCAGGGCGGGGCTGTGTTTTGTGGGAAGGGGACAATGCTTGATCACAGTCTCACCCCCCCAGGTCCCTCCCTCCCCCAAATCCAGAGGCGGGAACCAACAGGCCCCCCTCCCCACCCCATTCAGGGGAAGGGTCCAGTTCCAGCCTCCAGCTGGAGACGTCACAGGCCCTGGGTTTGTGAGGCTGCATCCAGCCCTGCCTTCCTCCCTCCTGCTCCCACCCCTCCCTCTCCCTTTCCTCCCCAGGGGCACCCCAGCCCTGCCTGCCTGCCTCCTCTTTGTCTGCCAATCTGTCTCCATCCCAAGATGAGCCCTGGGCCTCCGCCAGCCAGTCTGTGCTCCACCTCAGGACCTGGAGGGAGAGGCCTCTGTGCTCCCAACTGCCTCTCACTTACCCTGGGGAAAGGTCCGGGAATGGTTTGTGTTGTTGGCCTCCCGGCCTCAGCCTCAGCCAACAATCACCCCTCCTGATCTGGAGCCATACTCTCCCCTCTAGGCTGCTGAAAGCCTCATCATGTGACAAGTAAGGAAACGGGACAGAGAGGTATAGAGGCTTGCCCGAAGTCACATAGCAAGAAGGGGAAGCAGCCAGGATTTGGATCTTGTTCTCTCTTTTCACTTCAGCATCCCCACTCCCAGGTCCCAGCAGGTGGCAGGTGACAAGAGTGAGGTGGTCATATGTGACAGGCCCCAAGGCCTTTGTGGGCTTGTCCTTCTCCCTGATGCCGCAGCCCATCAGATAAGGCTTGGAGACAGGCGGACATTTCACACAGCTGCCTTCGCTTTTCTAACCTGGCAGGAGGGTGATGTGCTAGGGTCTTCCTTTATGGGTACCCAGCATATCCCCTGTCAAGCCCTGCCTCAGGGAACCCTGGAATGCGAGGGCCAGAATAACAGTGGCACTAAGGATAGGCACGTTTCCTGAGCACTCACTGTGCGGCAAGCCTGGTCAGCACATCCTCTGCAGACACTGTCCGTGGAACCTTCACCCGGGTCCCATGACGGACATGTGCTTATCCACAGATTCAGTCACGAGCCTCAGAGAGGCTAAGCGTCTCACCCCTAATGGCCCTAAACTCACCTGTCCACTTTATAGATGGGAAAATTGAGGCCCAGAGCGGTGGCATGATTTCTCCAAGGACACACACCTAGTGAGTGTCAGAATCAGCCTTTTCCAGGCAGCTTACTTAGTGAGAGCAATCAGAGTCCATTCATACAGCACTTCATGGTTTGTGACTCTCATCTCCTCTCAGAAAGGCAAGGGTTTCTGTTGTTCTATGGTTATTTGGGGATTCTTATATGATGTACCAATATAGTTCTAAGAGCTCGATAAATATTCACTCATTTAACGCTCATAAATGCCTTACAAGGCAGGTGTATTGATTATCCTGATTTTGCAAATGAGGAAACTGAGGGAGCTTAAGTAATCTGCCTAAGGTCACGCAGCCAGGACTCAAATTTGGGCTGCTTGAGATTTTAAACCCTATGATGTCCTGTCCTTTTAACAGCTGAAAAACCTGAGGCTCAAGGGGAGGAAATGACTTGCCTACAACCACAGAGCTAGAAAGGGGTGGTGGTCAGACCCCTGTCTCTAGCCCAGGGCTATCCCCCATCCCAGCAGGGTCCTTTCTTCTCCACATTTGTCGATTAACAAACGCTGACTGGGAACCTTCTTTGCAGGAATGACCACAGCACCCACCTTGCCCAAAACACACCCACAATACAGACGGGTGAACGGGTTCATGAAGGCACCAGAGGTGGCCTTGGGGGCATCTGGCAGGACACTGACCTACCCTGGGAATAAGGGAAGACTTCCCGAAGTCTGATCCTTGAGTAGCGCCTCCAAGTTCAAGTGGGAACTTTGCCAGGAGGATAGGGAGGAATAAGGCAGCCCAAGCTGAGGAAGCAGCATGTGCAAAGGCCTGCTGTGTGAGAGAGAAGGCAAGTTGTCAGGAAGAGTTCTGTTCAGTCCTGAGTGAGGGTAAGGACAGAAAAGGCTGAACAAGGAGGATTGCAGAAGGCCCCTGAGGGAATCAGGACACTGGAGTCCTGGCCACAAATCTGCCCCTGTCTCACACAGTGACCGCAGTGTCCCATCCATACAATGGTGGAGGATTGGTATCTAAGGGCCCTGCCAGGTCCAGCTTTCAGCTGATGAAGTCAGGATGGACTTGAATAGGAGGGCTGTTTTGATGTGAGAGCAGGAGGCAAGGAAAGAAGGGCATTCTAGAGAGTCCCATAGGAGCAAAGGTCCAGAGGAAAGAAAGTGCAGGGCAGGTGTTGAAAAAGGGCAAGAAATGGCTTCTATAGAGGGTCCCTGGGATGGTGTACATAGAGGAAAGCATGCAAGGAAGTCATATCAGTCTGGACTCTTCAGTCACAAGTGAAAGAAAGAAAAAAACAGAAATTATTGATTTATATAACTGAGAAGGCCAGGTTTTAGCTTCAGGCATGGCTGGATCCAGGTGCTGATATGTTTTTTGGTTGTTTTTTTTTTTAAGATTTTACTTATTTATTTAAGAGAGAGAGAGCACAAGCGAGGGAGAGGGGCAGAGGGAGAAGGAGAAGCAGGCTCCCCAGAGAGCAGGGAGCCTGATACAGGGCTCAATCCCAGAACCCCGAGATCATGACCCCAGCCGAAAGCAGAGGCTCAACCAACTGAGCCACCCAGGTGCCCCCAGGTGCTGACATGTTATTGTGAAGACCCTGTCTCTCCCTCCATCTTGACTTTGATTTCTCTTTTACTTTATTTATTTATTTTTAGAGAGAGAAAGAGCATGTGTACGCACACCTGAGCGGGGGGAAGGGCAGAGGGAGAGAGAGAATCTCAAGCAAACTCCCTGCTGAAGGCAGAGCCCAACACAGAGCTTGATCCCACAATCCTGAGATCATGAGCTGAGCCCAAACCAAGAGTCAGACGCTTAAGTGACTGAGCCACCCAGGCACCCCTTGACTTTGATATTTATTTATTTATTTATTTATTTATTTATTTATTTATTTTTATTTATTTATTTAAGTAGGCTCCACACCCATTGTGGGGCCTAACATGGGGCTCGAACTCATGACCCTGAGATCAAGACCTGAGCTGAGATCAAGAATCAGATGCTCTTTCCACAGTTTGGCTATTGTGGACATTGCTACTATAAACATTGGGGTGCACGTACCCCTTCAGATCACTACATTTGTATCTTTGGGGTAAATACCCAGTAGTGCAATTGCTGTAAAGAGGGCACGTATTGAATGGAGCACTGGGTGTTATACGTAAACAATGAATCATGGAACACTACATCAAAAACTAATGATGTAATATGGTGATTAACATAACATAATAAAATTAAATTAAAAAAAAAAAGAATCAGATGCTCAACTGAATGAGTCACCCAGGCACCCCTTGACTTTGATTTCTCCATTGTTAGTTTCACTCTCAGGGAGACTCTAACCTCATGGAGGCAAAGGTGGCCACCCATAGCTCCAAAATCCATCACACAAACTACACTCGTGGGAAAAAAAGATTCTCAAACCCTCCCATGGCATTATCCTGGACCCTTTCCTTTCCCTCACATCTAACATTAGATTTATCCTCAAATCTTATTGGATCTACCTATAAAAGAGGTTCAGAATCTACTCACTTCTTTCCACCTCCACTGATAACAGCCTGGTCATGCTGTCATCCTTATCTTTCTGTTTTATTGACTTTTTATTATTTTTTTTTATGTAGGCTCCATACCCAGCATAGAGCTCAATGGGGGCTCAAAGTCACGACCCTGAGATCATGACCTGAGCCAAAATCAAGAGTCAGTCGCTTAACCGATTGAGCCATCAGGCTCCCTACATCTATTTTATTTTTTAAATTGAGGTATAATGTTCATGTAGATGAGACCACAACTGGACATGTACATTCAGATCAATGAATCTTCGCACAGTGAGCACGTGATGTAACCTCCATGTAGATCAAGATATAGAGGCATGTGAGCACCCCAGAAGCCTCCCTCAAGCCCCCTCCTAGTTACTAACCCCCTTAATGGTATATCCCAGTCACCATCATCTGTTGTCTGGTTTAGTGCATCAGTTCCCAGCTGTCCCAAGATTTCACTCTTGCATCTCTCCATTAATTCAGTTACTTTAGTCAATTCAGAGATCCTGTAAAATATAAGTCAAAAGATGTTTCTTCTCTTCTCAAAACCTTCCCATAGCTCCCATTTTGTTTGGTATAAAAGCCAAAGTTCCTACCACAGCCTGTAAGATCCTACAAAAGCTGGCACCTCTTCCCCCTCTCACCATGCACCCCCTCCCCCAGCATCCCCTGCTCCATCTATACTCGCTTCCTTCTGTTCCTCAAACACTCTCAGGCACATAAGCACAGAGCTATTGTACTTGCTGTTCCTACTGCCTAGAATCCTCTTCCTCTCCCAGCCCCCATATTGTCACAGTTCATTCCAACACCTCCTTCAAGTCTGTGTTCAAATGTCCCCTTCGGACATCTGCTCCCACCCGAGATGGAGTATCAGGGACTGGATTTACTCTCCCGCTTGAAACAAACAAACAAACAAACAAGCACAAACAAACCAGGCAAAATAATACGAAATGATAGTTTTCAAGACACTGGGCCTCAGGCAATAAAGTGATCTCTGACAGATGGGAAGCAAACAAGATAAACCCTATGATGGCCCCAGTATATTGCCTGGGAGGAGTTTCCAGATCCTACTGCAGGGAAGGGGAACCTAGGTGAAACCCAGAAGATTCCCTGAGTTAAGGAAATTCAGCTGAGAGTCCAGGGAGACCAAGGGGAACTGAGTTTGCAGGACAGAGTATCAGAGAGGAGAAAGCTGATGATCCCAGAAATCTGCAGAAAGTCCCCCTGGAGTATTAGGCTGAGCACTGGTTGGGAAAACTACTCTGGGTGGGAAAAAAAACATGGGAGAAGACTAGAGAACAGTATCCAACAGTCATACAGGACCAAAAATAGAGCCAAATAGAAAAAAATCATAACCCATGGGGCACTGGTTACAGTATTCAGGAAGGCCTTTTCTCAGTCTTGGTAAGGAATTAGCCCTCAACAGAGCACTGCTCTGAACCCACCCAACAAATCATAAAAGCAAGACTTGAAAGCATCAGACTATTTCCAGGTAACCTAACTGAATCTCAGAGCAAAATTCAAGAAAATAATGAAATATAAAAAATATATGGCATCCAACAAAGGTAAAATTCACAGTGTTTGGCATCCAAACAAAAATTACCAGGCATGCAAAGAAACAAGAAAACATGATCGATAATGAGGACAATAATGAATCACTGGAAACTGACAAAGAAGTAGTGGATGAGAACATTAAAAGAATTATTAAAACTGTATTCTGTATGTTTAAAAGTTAAAGAGACACCTGGAAGACATTAAAAGATCCAAATGGAATTTCTAGAAATGAAAACTACAATGACTGAAATGAAAAATATGCTAGGAATAATGCCTGACTAAACACAGCAGAAGAAAAGATGAATGAATTTGAATACATAGCAAATAGAAACTATCCAAAATGGAACACAGAGAGGGATAAAATTAATAATCATAAAAAATAAAGAAGAGCATCAGGAGCTGTGGAACAACTTCAAGCAGCCTAATGTGTAACTGAAATCCCCAAAGGAAATATTTGAAAGAGAATGGCTGAGAGGTTCCAAATCTGATATAAGATATAAACCTACAGATCCAAGAGGTTCAACAAATCACAAGCACAAGAGACAGAAATCAGGGTGCCTGCGTGGCTCAGTCGGTTAAGTGTCTACCTTCAGCTCAGGTCAGCTCAGCTCAGCCCCGAGTTGGGCTCCCTGCTCAGCAGGGAGTCTGCTTCTCCCTCCCCCTGCTCTTTTTTTTTATATATATATATATTTTTATTATTTGACAGAGTGAGAGTGAGAGAGCACAAGAGGGGGAGCAGGCAGAGGGAGAGGAAGAAGCAGGCTCCCTGCAGGGAGCCCGATGCGGGGCTCAATCCCAGGACCTGAGCCAAAGGCAGCCACTTAACTGACTGAGCCACCCAGGCGCCACCCTCCCCCTGCTCTTGTGCTCTTACTCACACACACTCTCTCTCTTCCTCTCAAATAAATAAAATCTTTAAATAAAAAAAATTTTTTTAATTTTTAAAAAGAGACAGAAAATTATCCATCATGATCAAATTGCTCAAAACCAGTGACAAAGAGGAAAATGTTTTAAAAAGAGAGAAAAAAGGTTTGTTAAATACAGAGAAACAAAGATCAGGATAATGGCAGATTTCTTTTTTTTTTTTTAAGATTTTATTTATTTGACAGAGAGAGACACAGCAAGAGAAGGAACACAAGCAGGGAGAGTGGGAGATGGAGAAGCAGTCTTCCTGCCAAGCAGGGAGCCCGATGTGGGGCTCGATCCCAGGACCCTAGGATCATGACCTGAGCCGAAGGCAGTTGCTTAACAACTGAGTCACCCAAGCGTAATGGCAGATTTCTTGTTGGACACAGGATAGGGGAGAAAATAGTGGAGCAAATCTTTTAATTCAATGAAAGAAAAAAATGTGTCAACATAAAATTATATATCCAGTTAAAATATCCTTCAAAAATGAAGGTGAAATAAAAATGTTTTCAGACATACAGAGTTGAAAGAATTCTTCATCAACAGATCTGCACTACAAGAAGTGATAAATGAAATCCTTTAGACAGAAGAAAATGATACCAGATGGAAATGCGGATCTACACAAATGAAAAAAGAGCACCACAAATGTTAATTACATGGGTAAATATATAAGATTTTCTTATTAATGTCTTTAGAAGATAATTTACTGTTTCAACAACAACAATAATATTTTTTGGAGTTGTAACATCTACATAACTAAAATACAGGACAATAAAATCAAAATCAGGAAGAAAGAAAGGGAAGTGTACTCTTATAAGGTCTTTATACTACACATGAAGTGGTATAATATCACTTGACGATAGGGGCGCCTGGGTGGCTCAGTTGGTTAAGCGACTGCCTTCGGCTCAGGTCATGATCCTGGAGTCCCGGGATCGAGTCCCGCATCGGGCTCCCTGCTCGGCGGGGAGTCTGCTTCTCCCTCTGACCCTCCCCCCTCTCATGTGCTTTCTCTCATTCTCCCTCTCAAATAAATAAATTAAAAAAAATATATATATCACTTGACGATAGACTGAGGGCAGTTAGAGGTATATACTATAAATCCTAATGTAAACACTGAAATAACAAAATGAAGAATTACAGCTAATAAATCAACAAAGGAGGGAAAATAGAATAATAAAAAATGCACAATTAATAAAAAATAAGGCAGAAAAAT
Organism: Neomonachus schauinslandi; assembly: GCF_002201575.2. Taxonomy (NCBI): domain Eukaryota; kingdom Metazoa; phylum Chordata; class Mammalia; order Carnivora; family Phocidae; genus Neomonachus; species Neomonachus schauinslandi. The sequence goes on along the minus strand of NC_058412.1, from coordinate 112,315,728 downwards.
AAGAAAAAGGAAATGAAGAGCAGATAGGACAAATAGAAAACAAATAGGGAGCAAACAAATAGACTTAAATCTAACCATAACAATAATCACATTCAATGCAAATGGTCTAAACACCGCCAATTAAAAAGTAGAGTGCCCAACTGGATTTTTTAAAAAGACCCAAATATGTGCCACCTACAAAAAACAAAACAAAACCAAAAAAAAAAAAAAGAAAAACACTTTAAATATAAAGACACACGTTAAAAGTACAAGGACGGAAAAAATATACCATGCTAGCACTAATCAAAAGAATACAAAGTGGCTTAAACAACAAAAACTTATTTCCTCACGTTTATGGAGACTGGAAGTCCAAGATCAAAATATCAATAGGTTTATTTCTTCTGGGGTCTCTCTTTTTGGCTTGCAGATGGCTGCCTTCTGATTGTGTCCTAATGTGGTCTTTCCTCTGTGAGCACACATCCCTTGTGTCTATTGTGTATCCAAATTTCCTCTTCTTCTTTTTTTTTAACATTTATTTATTTATTTATTTATTTATTTATTTATTTATTTATTTGAGAGAGAGTGCTCTCACGCACGCATGTGAGTGGAGGGGAGGGGCAGAGGGAGAGGGAGAGAGAGAATCATAAGCAGGCTCCACGCCCAGCATGGAGTCCAACACAGGCCGGATCTCACCAGCCTTGAGATCATGACCTGAGCCAAAATCAAGAGTCAGATGCTTAACTGACTGAGCCACCCAGTGCCCCCCCAAATTTCCTCTTGTAAGGACACCAGTCCGATTGGATTAGGGCCCATCCTAAAGGCCTCATTTTAACTTATTTACCACAATAAAGGTCCTGTCAACAAAATATAGTCACATTCTGAGGTAATGGGGGTTAGGCCTTCAACATACGAATTTTGGGGGGACACAAGTCAGCTCGTAACAGGAAAGGAAGGGAGAAAGTTTGGGGAAAAAAACCCCACAAACACACTCAGAAAAAGGAAAGCTGACTTTGAATACCTAGTCTAGAGAAAGCCACCGTTAAATCGTTGTGACCTTGTGATGATCCAACTCCTAAAGGGATCAGAATATATACTTAAAAAAAAAGAAAGAACATTGGGTGGCTGTTTAATATCAAACAAAGGTTATTTCAGAGCAAAGAATCTTACCAGGGATAGATATAAGGTCATTTTACAATGAATAAGAGGTCAATTAATCAAAAGCACGTAACATTTTAAATGTTTATGACCCTGATGGCAGATTCAAAATACATGAAGCAAAAACTGACAGACTTGCAAGCAGAAAGAAATCCACACTTACAGACTGAGATTTCAAATCCAAATAATTGAAAGAACAAACAGAAAATCAAATGTCACCTTCTTAGTGTGTCCTACCTTGACCACCAATTTTAATTGCAAGCCCTCACTCCCTACCCGTCTCTCCTGTACACATCACCTTCTGACAAAATATTTATTTTAATTAATTTATTTATAGAATGCCTAGAACAGTGTCTGACACTGGTTGTTTTAGAAAATTCTCAAAAGAAAAATCTGTTGAATAAAAACATGATTGAAAGACTGTTAATTGCTGTTATTATGACTAGTATTATGTGACTTTGCACGTAGTCTCGTTTTTTTAAGGATCTTATTTATTTATTTTAGACGGAGTGCGAGCAGGGGTGGGTGCAGAGGGGGAGGGAGAGGGAGAGAATCTCAAGCAGACTCTGTGCTGAGCGCGGAGCACAACATAGGGCTCGATCTCACAACCTGAGTGGAAACCAAGAGTCGGACTGAGCCACCCAGGCGCCCTGTGACTTTGCATGTAGTCTTTACTGTGATTTCAATGGTTAGAACCCAACAAAATCAATATTGGAGCCCCAGAATTCCTAGAACATAGGGGCAGAATCCCAGAATGTTTGAGTAAGATGCATAGAATGTCAATAGTCTAGAAAATCAAGAGCCTACAATGTTAGAATTTGGGGATGTTTAGAGCCAGAACATCAGAATCAGGGACGCGGGTTGACGAGGGATCTAAACCTGGTTGGAGGGGTGGGAATGTGGTTTGGAGGGGGGGCTGTTCAGAGTCAAACAGCATTTTTTTTTTTATTATTCCTCTGCTGGTTCTGAGTGTCGCCTAATAGTATCCATACAGAGGTGTATACCCAGCTAACTAACTCAGCTCAGCAAAGGGACTGAGAAGCTAGCCACCCATGGCCTCAGGGGCTGTGAGAATGAGGGGAGGGAGGGGGTTGGGGTGGGGAGCGAGGCTATATTTCTTATTTCTCCATTCTAATTCAGCTCCTGCTCACGGGGCCCCTTCTGGACAGTGGGCCCGTGAGGCCTTTCAGTCACGCAAGACTGGAGGCTGTCATCATCAGAGGGGATCGCCACTTCCAGCTCCACGGGAATAAGGGGGAGAGGCCGCAGCCTACTGAGGCCTGCCCGTCATCCCAGGGAACCCTGCCCCACAGCCCCAGACCGGCTAAGGAAGCTGGGTCCCTGGGAGTGGGAGATATGGTGCAGAGGGTATACATCTCCAGGCCCAGGAGTATAGACTTCACTGCCCTGGCAATGGGGCATTCTGCTGGGGTGGGGGTGGGAGGGGTCCAGCAAGTGGAGTCCGCACAATCCTCAGTTGTTCTGCTTTGTTTTTATCTACAGCTCTTATCACCCACTGAACCTCAGGTCTTATGTGTTTGCCTTACTTCTCATCCATCTCCCAAACCAGACTGTGAGTCGATGAGGGCCGCCAACAGTTTCTGTTTTGCTCACGCTGTCCTCACCCAGTGAGGCAGCTGTGGACGGACTCTGCCCACAGCAAGTCTTCCATCCGTGTTGCTGGTGGACTGCACGGACGAAGCTGCTTCTTCAGCCCGCATGCACAGGGATTCTTCGAACACTGGGTCACAGCCTCTGTGAGCACTAGTGAAGACTGAATCCTCTGCCCACACCCTGGCATGCTGGTGCTGACGCTTCCCCGCCGCCCCCGCACCCCCCCCCAGCCCCAAGCTCTGCGGGGACCACAGATTTTGAGCCCATGCCCAGGCACCACTCTATCCTGCTGCCCAGGAGAGTGATGAAACTCAAGGACCTCTTTCCAGCACCATCTTTCACCCATCCATTTTTAACTGCGGCCCTGTGCCCATCCAGGGAAAACCACAGAAAATACCAAGAACCAACACCTGTGAGCACCTGCTGTGTGCCCAGCACTGCACCAACCGTGGTTCCCACCCATCCCCTCCACCATCCTTGGACACAGAGTCCTTCCCTGACACACCATCTCAGGTAGTGAGTGGGGAGCATTTTTTTCTCAACCCCATTCTGAACCCCTTGCCATGGGCCTCTACAATAGCCTCGGATTTACCCTCCATTGAGGACCCGGGGTCTCAACATTACCGGAATCAGGCTGCCTTTTTGAGGCTGGGTCAACTGCTGGCAAAACCCCAGGAAAATGCACAAAGAGGCAAGATCTATCAGGCAATTCCCAGGGACTCTCCCTCCCACCCCCCCTCCACCACCGCTCTAGCCATTGAAGCCTGCAGACCCCCAAGCCAAGAACCAGGCGCTACACACCTGGGGTACAGGACGGGTGGCAGGGTCCCCTCTTTTTTGGACACTGCTGGGAAGCCTCCTCCCCATTCCTCGGACTGCTGCTGTGCTTCGCGGCCCCCCTTCTTAATTACTACCGCGCTGCTTAATTGGGCGGCCCCGCGAGCGTGTGCGTGTGTGTGCGTGCGCGCGCGCGTGTGTGTGTCGGGGGCTCGGGGGCGTCACTGCTCACACATGGGGCGGCCGGGTGGAGTGGGGGTGCTGGCTCCCTGCCCAGGAGCGAGACCCCCTCCCCCAGCCCCCCGGCCGCTGGAGGATTGTGCAGCTCAAACAGATGGACCGAGCCGAAGGGGCGGGGGCGCGCTGACGGGGTGCGAGACGGCAGCGCGGCGGCCGGGCCTCCCGGCGCCCTGACAAAGGCGGGGGCCGGCGGCGGGGGGCGCCTTATCAGCGCGAGCAGACCGGGCGGCCGGACGGGCGCCCGCGGCCGGCGTGCGGGCGCACAAAGGCCCGGGGCCGCGCGGGGGGGCGGGGGGCGCGAAGATTAATTGCCCAATCAAGTTGTCGGCGTGGGGCGGGGGCGGGGCCGCGGCCCCTGGGGACGCGGGGCGGCGCATAATGAAGTGTGCAAAAAGTTAATTTGCTCCGCGACTCGCTGCTCTCCACAATCAAAGGCGGGCGGCGAGGAGGGGAGCAGTGAGGAGTGTGGCCCCCGCCCCACTTGCGATCGGAGGGGGGGTGCGTGGGGGGGGAGAACCGGGCACCCCCCCAGCTTGGGAGGGAAGCGGAGGTCTGCAGACGTGATTTCGACCCCCCACTTCCGCCTGCCGTGTGTCCCCCGCAGGCCCCGTCCAGTCCCCTCGCCTGCACGCACAATGGTTGACATTTCTGGAGCGCTCGCTCTGTGCGGGGCACCGTGCCAAGCGCTTCCTGGTGTGATCTTCTTTGGTCTCACAACCTGAGGAGGTAGGGCTAGTGAGCTGAGCATCCCGTTTTGTAAAGGAGGGGCCCGGGGCACAGAGATGCTAAGGAAGTGCTCCAAGGTCACACACGGGACCCTTACAGGGCCGGAGCCGTAAGTGGGAAATGTCACGGTGGAAAGCGTCATAGACAAAATACACCGGACGATGTGGGGGATGATTTTACTCAAGCTATTGCAGTAGGGAGGGCACCGGAGATCCCAGGATCCGGATGTCCAAGCAGGGCGCGTTTGCCTTAGACTTACAGGGAGGAGCACACGGGTTATAGGTGGGGAATTTAGAGCTGGGATTGTCTTGCAATGGGGGAAGGCTCCTTGGTCAGCTGAACAGGAAATGTTTGTTTCTCCTTTCATATGGGACAAACAGTTCTAATCTCAGCTAATCAACCATGAGACAAAGAATGGGAAGAGGAGGGTCTTTGGCTTTAACAGCAGGTTCAGGCAAAAGAAAGGTCACAGGCAAACGAAGGAGTCGTCCAAGTCTTAGGAGAGTCATGAGAAAGATGGATGAGAGTCTTAGAACTAAGTCAGATGAGGAAGGCGGTTGCTTGCGGTAAGCCATTTCTCCAGACACAGAAGAGTAGTGGGATTTCAAAAAAAAGGTTGGAGGGATTTCTTAACCATCACTGTTTTCTAGGAGCACAGCAGGGCTTGGGTAAAGTTTAACATTGTCAAAAGGTTGGCTGATAGTATAGTTAGAGACCTGGTACCCTGTAACAGCAGCTTTGCTGAGTGCTGCCTGGTGAGGAAGTCATTCCCCTGGGCATGCGCCCTTGGACAAGTCATTTAACCTCTCCTCCATAAAATGGGAGTGATGGTATCCCACCTCCTAGGATACTATTATCAGTGAGAGCATAAACAGCAAGCACAAAGCAAAGCACCTGGAACATGGTAGGTGCCCAATTAATGTCAGCTACGAGTACTACCATTTTCTCCAAAAGTAGTGGTGTCAGGATTTGCATTCAAGCTGCATGAGTTTCAGAGACTGCACGCTTACCACCAGGTACACTGCCAGATCTCCACGTATTGATCCAGTCCTCAAACTCCAAACACAGCCCAAACCTGTGGCCCTGGTACTGGGCGTCCTGACAAGTAAAGGAACAGGGCTGCCTGCCCTGGGCAGCTCATCCCGTGAGGCAGGCCAGCCCTAAATGGACAGTGGCACAGAAGACATGGTGGCCATGAGAGCTCAGGAGAAGCAGCAAACCTGGGTTTAGGGACAGTTTGGGGGTCCTGGAGGTTGTGTCCCAAATGTCCACAGACCAGGTGGCACAGAGGAGCAGCCACCCCAGCCCCCAGCCTCTTCAGACTCCTCAAGAAGCGGCTTCCAGGATGGGTTCACCATACCGCCTGGCACCGACTGGTGGCTCCTGAGTCCTGGTTCTCTGACCCACTGCCCAGGCCTGACTCTGGGCCCAGGCAGGATCAGGGGATTAGGGAGGGAGCCCTTGAGGGGAACAGGAGCCAGGCTCGCAGGAAAGAAGAGGCAGGGTTACAAGCAAACCAAGATTTATGGGCCCCCATCATAATAATGAAAGGAAGAAAGAAAAAAGGGACGCGTGTTCGGCAATGCCCAGGGACCAGGACTGCTGCCCTGTTACCAAAAATGTCGAAGCTCTCGACTCTGCAAATTAGCATAAAACATGCTGTTTTGCATCGATTTGCATGTCATTTGCGTGCTAATGACTTGACGCCACAATGCACCCAGTCCCCTAGGCAGCTTCTGGTCCTCGCTTTTCTCCTAGCCCCTGCCCCTTGTCTTGCATTGAGAAAACCAGGAAATCTGGGTTCTAAGCTAGGCTGGGCGACTCACTCCCTGTGGGGCCTGGGCTAGTCCCTGCCTCTCTCTGAGTCTCAGTTTCCCTGACTGTGAGCTGAAGGAGACAAACCGAGCAAGGGCTTTCAAATTATGCTCCAGTAGACCCCTTGGGGGCTGCAGACACAGAGACGGGGGAGCAGGTGGGGCAGGCGCCCCCCCTTCCATCCCTTCCGAACAGCTGGGGCTCTGAGTAAAATTTCTCTTCAGCAATGCAGAGCTTCTCTGTTAAAAACAAGGACCAAAAGTTTACAAACAAACGGACTTAGTTATCTCCAGCAAGTCTTTCTAGTACAACATTCTCTAAAGACTTGAATAGCAGTAACAATCGGAGTTAAAATATATAGCACTTAGCACGTGGCGGGCCCTGTTCCAAGCAACAACTACACATAACTCTATCTTGACACAACTCTGGAAATACCTACTATTATTATATCCTCATTTTGTAGGGGGATAAAATGAGGCACCAAAAGGCTGAGCAACTTAGCTAAGTTTAAACAGTTCAAAGAGTCAGACAGTCTGGCTCTAGAATTTACATGATGAGTTTAGCCAGGTCAACTCTTCCATTATACAGATGACATTGAGGCTCAGAGAGGGAGAGAGCATTTCTAAGCACAGCAACTAAACTGGCACTTGAGCCTTGCTTCCTGCCTGAGCCCCAGCTTCTTTGCCAGGGGAAGGATGGCCAGAGAAGAGAGGTCCGGGATTTCACAGATGCTTAGGACACTTCTCTCTTGGTCCAATGGACTTGCCAGGATGAGGGGTGGTTTCTTCCCTGGCCACCCCCAGAGCCTGCTTCCTCCTTCCTCAGCCAGCCTAGTACCAGCTGGTAGATTTCAGGGAATAGGGTCCAGAACCAACCAGGATGAGCCCCTAAATCAAGGCAGCCAGCAGGCTAGTGAGAGCACCAGGTGTGCCCGTCAGAGCTAGCACACAATGCCCTGCCGGGCCGTGCAGGTGGAGACCCTGCCAAGGGGGACTCCACTGCAGGGGGCTGGGGGGCTGTATCTCTGCCGGGGCAGGCGTGCCAGGCCAGCAGGTGCTCAGCCCCCACCCCTTGGGGATCCGGCTGGGAAACCCCCAGATGCAGAGATGACGGGCCTCCCTGAGCGGAGCCCCGCAGGGGGCCAGTCTTCCCTCTCTCCATTGAGTGCCCCTCGATGGCACCCTGGCCTTTCTCAAGCCCCCTCCCTCCCACCAACCTCTCCCTCTGATCTGCCCCCTCCCACCCTGCTCCAACCACCCTGGCCTTCTCTCAGCTCCTCCCTCACCCCAAGCTCTGCCCTGCCTCTGCACCTTTGCGTGTGTTGTTCCCTCTACCTGGAACACCCTGCTTGGCCCCTTCACACCCTTCGGGTCTCAGCTCCGGAGCCACTTCCCTCAGAGGGGCCCTCACCGGATCACCCCATCTAAAGTTAACTACCACTACCTCCCCTGCCCCCTCCCTCCCTGGCACTTAACCTTGTTGTCTTCTCGGCCATTATTACAATCTGAATTTATCTTGTTTATTTATGTGCCTCCTCGTGCAGTGCCTGTCTCCGCCACTAGACTCTCACTGCAGGAAAGTCAGGACGGTGTCTGTCTTCCAGAAATATAGTTCTCCATAAATATTTGTGGAAGGAATGAAAAACAGGGAAAACAGTAGCTGCCGCTGCTTTATTTGGTGAGTGTCGGTCTCCCCCTCCCCCACCCCACCCCGGAACGTCAGCTCCAGGGGAGACAGGGATTTAGGTCTGTTTTCTCCGTGGCTGTGATTCCAGGAGCTAGCACAGTGCCTGGTACACAGTAGGTGCTCAATAATATCTGTTGCATGAATGAGCCAAGTGTGCAAGGTCTCTGCACTGGGAGGCAAGAGACCTCGGTCCCTTTGCAGCAAGCCACTGATGGGGTGTAGGACTCTGGGCAAGTCCCTTCCCTCCAGGGACTTCGGTTGCCCCATCTGAAAACTGGACTCTGGAATCCCTGCCACCATCACCGGGACTAGGGAAGGTTAGGTGTGGCCCACCTCCCTCACTCCCCAGGGGAGGCAGATGGGGCAGATACCAGGAGTCAAGGGACAGGCGAACGCAGATATTGATCGAGACATGGCTACCAGGTGCCTTTGTGACCTTGGGGAAGTCACCGTCCTTCTCTGAGCCTCCATTTCCTCATTGGCAAGAGGGGCACAGTAGCTGTGAGGACGACATGGGACAGTGGAAGGAAAAGCGTTGTGCCAACTATAAAGTGCCATATGCCCGAGCAAGTCACTTCTCATCAGCCAGGCCTCGCAGCAGAGTGGTCGCTACGTGGCTCCGCCCAGCACGTGCTCCGCTTCCTTATCTGTAAACGGGGCCCCCAATAGTGCTGGCCTCCTCCAGGGCTGTTGTGAGGATTAAAATGAGAAAATATGTGTGGACCTGGCACATAGTAGGGGTTTTAGAACCACAACCCTACTAACTGCCTCTGTAGCTAATCCTGTCCGTTATTTGGATTTCCCAAATAATCGGGGCACAAGGGAGACCCAGGGTCAGGGTGGGTTCCCAAATAATCGGGGCACAAGGGAGACCCAGGGTGAGGGTGGGGGTGGGCATGGTTTGAGTTCAGTGTTGGGGGCAGATCCGGGAGGATGAGGCTGGAGAGGTGGGCCAGGGTGAGATCAGGGGGTCAGCCCCGGGAGCTTAATGGAGATGTAACCTTTGTCGTGGAAGCAGGGGGAGCTATGGTATGATTTTACACAGCAAAGTAAAATGATCTGATCTGAGTTTCAAAACAATCCCTCTGGCTGCCAGGTTACCATTATGGCTGGTAGTTTCCCATGCTCGCTACCTCCCTTTCCCTCAGTTATTAGAACCCTTAGATATAGCTGGGCACGTGGACCCCCAGACTAGAGACCACAGTTCCTAGCCTCTCGCCGTTAGGTGTGGCCATGTGTCTCCATTCCAGCCAAGAGGAGGTAAGAAGACCACCATATGCAATTTCTGGGAGAGGTCTTTGTGGAGAGGGGGAACATTTTTTGCTTCTTCCTCCTTCCCTTTGGCTGGAATGTGGACATGGTAGCTGGAGAATGAGCAGCCATTTTGGACCAAGGTGTTGAAGATGGTGGAACACAAGATAGAAGCAGCTTGGGTCCCTGGGGATTGAGGAGCCATCTTGTCAGCCTAGGGCTGCCTGCCTCCAGGCTGTTCATAGGAAAGAGAAACCACTGTTTGTCTCCTTTAAGTCACTCTTCTTTTGGGCTCTCTGCCACGCACGGCCAACTCCAAAACAAATAGGCCCAGTTAGCACAGATGATCTTGGAGCTCTGTGGCCTACCTTGAGGTGTATGGGACAGAGGACTCTGCTGGCCTTCTACTTCCTGCCCACACTAGCCCTGAAGCTCCTGCCCAGGCTACCTAGCTCACAGCCCAGCTCACCTAGCTCACAGCCCAGCTCAGCCCCACTGGCTGGCATCCCCGGGTAGACTCGGCCCTGACAGGTGAAGAGCTCCCAGGGGGCCTGAGACCAGGGATCTCGCTGCTATCCTCGCAGCTTTGAGGGGCAGTGCAGAGAGGACAGTGGCAGGATGGCATTGTCTGTCCTCGTGGGCCACCTACAGCCCCTTGTTACCCACCCTCCACATGACACCCAAGAGACCTTCTTAGTGTCCTCTCCTGACCCCACAAATTCCACTTTGGTGCCTTCCTATGGCCCCCCAGGACCTTCAAGATGATGTCCAGTCACCTCTCTGGCCCACCGGGTTTTGTAGGATGTGGCCTGATTCTTCAGCGAAACACAAATCCCCGCTCTGCCTCTTCTGAGTTCTGTGACTTCAGGTAACTTGCTGAAGCATTTTAGGGTTTACTTCCCTTATCTCTGAAAGGGAGATGATTAGAACAGCGACTTCCTATTGTTGTGGAGCTTCAGTGAGTCAGTGTGGCAGTTCCAGGCATTCACTGCTGCGTAACAAACCACCCCAAACACAGTGTTGTAGTCAAGTTCTCGTGCTCACAGATTCTTAGGGGTCAGGAATTCAGACAGAGCACACTGGAGATGGTTTCCTTCTGTTCTACAGTATCTGGGACCTCAACTGGAGAGAGTCAAGGGTTGGGGGCCAGAATCATCTAGAGGTGTCTTCCCAGAATCATCTAGAGGTGTCTTTCCTGACATGTCTGGCAATCGAGACTAGTTCAGCTGAAGCTATTGGCCAGAACACGTATGTGTGGCCTCTCCTTGGGTCCCAGGCTGCCTCACAACGTGGCAGCTGGGTTCCAAGAGGGAGTGTCCCCTGAGACCCAAGCAGAAGGGACATGGCCACCTCCAACCTGCCCTCAGAAGTCATACAGAAGTCACTTTTGCCACATTTTGTTCCTGGAAACAGTCACAGGAAGAACATAGACCCTACTTCTTGACGAGAGGCGTATCAAGGAATTGGGAACTGTAATTTTAAACAGCTTACACAATGCCTGGCTCACCATAAGCACCCAGTAAATGTTACAATAACATCAGGGTCTGGTGCTATTTGTGTTCAAACAGTCGTATCAGCTGACACTAGGCATAAAGGGGTTAATGGAGAAGGCACCAGGAGAGGTCTCTGGAAGCTGACGGCCCCACCAGGCCAGAACCAGCAGGGAAAGATAGAGCTTGGATAATAAGAGCTGACATGTCTTGGGTGCTTACTAGATGCCAGGCACTGAGCCAAGCACTTTCCACGCATGATCTTTTGTAATTCACAAAGCAATCCAAGGGGTAGGTCCTATCATTACGCCCATTTATTGATGAGGAGTCAGAGGCTCAGAGAGGCAAAGGGTCTTGCCCAAGGCCACACAGCTAGGAAGAGGCACCAGCAGGATTTGAACTCAGGCAGCGTGCTGTCAGAGCTGGTCCTCCCTTCCCGAGACGAAGCTGGGCAATAGCCAGGCTGCCAGGTGGAACAGGCTGTCCTGACCGTTTGGTGACAGACAGGGAGGGCCCGTACTGCTGGACGGAGAGCCAGGACCAGGAGGTTTGTCAGCTGTAAGCCCACAGTCGCAGGCTGGGGGAATGGGGCCAAGACCTCCGTCTGGAGGGATGGAGGAGGGAGGGAGTGAAGAGAACCCAAGGAGCAAGGCAGAGCCCCCCTCCAGAGGCAGCAAAGCACGAAGGGATGGAGATAAAGCCCCAGTCACTGGAGCTGAGCCCCAGGACCCCGTGGGGCCCTGAGCCCTGCTCCCTGGAGCCCCCACCAGGCCGTCACTGGCCCCCCACCTGGAGCAGAGCTCAGGCGGCTACTGGAGGTCAGGAGGCCTCAGCTGCAGGGGAAGAGCAGGAGGGCGAGGAGAGGAACACCACTCAATGCTACAGCCAGGAAAGGTCACAGAGGGGACTCCCAACAGCGCAGGGTCTGTAATGGCAACCAGCACACCCGCAGGGGCTCCAGACGGCTCTCCCCGGCGCCCTTGGCCTTGACTTCTCTTCTCATCTTGACTCCCGACCCCTCCCTTCTCTCCTTATTTCCATCCACCCCCCACTTCCATTTTTTCCTTCTTTCCTTCTATCCCTTCTGCCATTCCTTTCTTTCATATTTCTCTCCCTTCTTCCCTCTTTCCTTTCTCCTTCCTTCTCTCCTTGCCTCCATTCCTTCCCCCTCTCCTTGCCTCCATTCCTTCCCCATTATGAGAACTCACAGGGAGAACCTCCCCCAAAGGCAGGGGAAACCCGGGCTCGACCTAGTCGTGACCATGCACTTCATCATAAAATGAAACATGACTCCTAAGCCATCACAAAACCAGCCCTAACAGTGCCACAGGTCTGGGATGACCTCCTTTGTCTCTCCCCAAATCAGATGAGGGATGTCAACTCCTCCCGGCCCCAAAGTCAGGGGGGTTGTCTCCCAGAGCACCTGAGTGTCCTGAGTATTACCAGGACGGGGCTTCCGGGGGCGCGGGATTACGAGCCCGTTCATCTCGGACTAACTGCAAGTCCCTCTGAGCCCTGGTTTTCTTGGCTGAAACAGCCTCACGGGGAGAAGAGGGTAAGACGGACGCCCCCCACTTGCACTGGGTCACAGGAGTGCTTCCGCCCTGCCCGGTCCCTTGCTGGCATGGGCCTCTGACCTTTCTCCCAGGCCCGTGGGGCAGAGCCAACTCCCAGCTGATGTTGGCAAGCAGCTAGGAGGGTGGACCGGCAGGCTGTCAGGGCCGGCCTTGTGCCCAGAGAACCTTCTGTGCCACTGTTCCTTGGCCAGGCAGGCCCAACCCACCGGCCACTTCCCATGTCCGTGGCAGGACAGGGCTGTAGGCCCCTCCCCTCTTGCATCTTGCTCAGCTGACCACGGTGGCCACCCTCCTCCCTCCAGTCCCTGGAAACAGAAGTCTCCAATATAAATGCAAATTCACTGCAGTACCCAGTCTCAGGCTGGCAGCTCCAGCGGGGCTGCAGGCTGGGGACAGGAGCTGACACCAGCCCAGAGGAGATAAGGCCCTTCTGGGCCACCCCCGCCCCCCGCCCTGCCCACTCCGCAGCCTGTGGGCTCCACAAACACCCCAGGGAGCCCCAGCCCTTCCCCTCTGCTGCCCCATAAAGCCTGTGATGAGCATGCAAAGCCACCCCCCAACACCTTGCTGCAATCAAGGAGGACCACCGCCGTCCTCAAATCGTGACCGTGTCCCACCCTCCTGCCCTCTCAGGAAGCAGGCTGGAGAAAGCGCTAGGGACACGGGGGCTAATTTCTCCCACCATCCTCCACCGGGCTCAGGGCCACCACTAGCCCATAGCATTGCTTTGTGTGAGTTAGAAACAGGCAGCCCTTCTTCCTGGTGAAAGGCACAGCCCCTCCACAGGGTTCCTGGCAGCCTCTTAGTCCCCAGCGGGACACCCTTGAGTCCAGCACAGCCTGCACGGCTACAAGTCACAGATCTGGACCCATCTCCTCTTTGGGACTTGGTTTTCCCTCTGGCTCGGGGAATCACCTAGGGAGACCTCCAAGTGTTGCACCGATCCACTTAGGATGAGCCCCTGGAAATGGACAGGTCAGCCTCTTGGGTAAGACCTCTTCTGGCTCCAATATTCTCTCATCCTTCCACTCCTAGGTCCCAGACATTCCGACCCATAAGCCACTAACTTCAAGAATGCTTAACAAGGAAGCAAGGCATCTCTGGCAGAAGATTCTATGATCCACACGAGACAGAAGTTGGGGTAGGCGTGGGGTCATGAGCAGGGCTCTCAAATGGCCCGGGGTTCAAATCTAGTACATTCTGGCTCCATCTCTAACGTCTCCTCCTCAGAGAAGCCTCAGTTGCTGATGGTCTCATATGGGGCATATGGGTGTCCCTTCCCTACCTCCAGAGACCATATCATACTGCCTGTGGGTTTTCTTCATGGCCTTTATCGTTATGTAAAACTGTCTCATTCACTTATGCCTTCCATGGTTACACTGTCTCCCCTCTCCCTTATTAGAATTCAAATTTCTACAAGAGCAGGCGCCGTGAATCAGTAACTCCTTCCTCGACACTTTCTGGGGGGATCATGCCTGATCCCCTGACATAGGGTTAGCATGAGGCGTTCATCAAGACAGCCAAAGGTGCTTAGCAGAGAGTCAGCACACAGTAAGTGCTCAATAAATGTTAATGGCTATTGTTATCGTTGTCATGAAAGGGCTGTGGGCGTCCTGGTCCCAGAATTCCCAAGTCCTGACACACCCTCCCACAGATCCCAAACGCGGCACTGGGGCCAAGTCATGCTCGCCCATGTACTCACCCCATGACCACAGGCAAGTGGCTGTTTCTGTCTCTTGCTCAGTGTCCCTGTGTAAAGTGATGTTGCATTGCCAGGGAACGTCACAAAGTTGCTATGAGCGTCTAATGTCATCAAGAGGGAAACACACTTCTTAGTCCTGAATATGATTGCAATACTATGAAAAACTGCGGGCCTCTCCGGATTACCCAGCCTCTGAACGTGATGGCCACATCCTCTAGAGCCCCGCAGCACCCTCCGCCTGGAATCGCAAGGCCCCGATCTCCCCAACCCCATCCACCCATGTCTTAGGCTTCTTCAAAGGAGGGGTTTCCATGAAGGCAGAGTTTCTCAAAGTTTCGACCTTCCCAGCCCCCACCGGCATTCTGTCTGTATTTCCTATAATTTCTTAACATTTTTTTCTTTAAATTGCCTTGTTCCTTGGATTCCCTTCACTCCCTCCCTCCTCCATCCCTCCAGATGGAGGTCTTGGCCCCATTCCCCCAGGGGGAATGTATTAAAAGTCTGATACCCCCAGCAAGATGGGAGTCCTGATCTAAGGTTTTCAAGTTCACAAGATGAGAGTTCTCCGAGGGACTTTTTTATTATTATTATTCCTTTGTTCACTGGACAAACGTTCCTGAGAACCTTACCTGCCCAGCCCAGTGGCAGGAGCTGTAGAAGGCAGCATTTCCAGCCCTTAACACAAAACGATCTCCTTGAGGCAGCAACTTACATCCTTCCAAATACAATTAATTAGCAGAGAATCATCACCCACGCTGGCCTCACGGGGGCATTTCTTGGCTCTTTTCTCTCAACACCACCTAATAAGGGTGTCTTACCTGTGGAGGCGTGGGAAGGAAGAGAGTGAGTCAAGTCTGTATTTGCCAGGATGACCATCTCCAAGCACGCCATTGCAATCAACATGCCCACTAACTACTCCCGCTCAAAACGCAGTCTCCAGGACCCCCTACCCAGTGCCATCCATCCACCTACGTCGCTGATTCCACACTCTTGGGATGGGCAGTTTAACACAGTGGCATATTGTTTTCGGGAAAGAATCAAAAGTGAGACCTCTGGCAATGGTAAAATATATACTTTCACTGGCTGGGCAGTTTCTGTCCTAGGACTTTATCTAAAAGAAATCATCATGAATGTGGACCACAACAGCTGCAGGATGTTCTTGGCAGCATTGTTGATAAGAACGAAAAGTTGCGAACAAAGTGAATGTTCCTCAATAGGGGATTCAGAAAAAGATAGGATTGTCCACGTGATGGGAAACTATGCAACCATTTACCGATGATGCTGTAAAAATGTTCATGCTATATTATTAAGTAGAAAAGTAACAACAAAATAGGATGTTCAATATGTCCCTTTTTAAATATATATACATATGCATTGTAGAAAGATTGGGATGGATTTGGGCTGGAGAGGATTTCTTAAACAAGAAACAAAAAGTCCAAACCATAAAGGCAAATATTAATACATTCATCTGCATTAGAGTTAATACTCTGTTCAAAATTCACAATAAAAAAGTGAAACGATAAGCCACAAGCTGGGAAAAGTTTGTAACAGTCTGACGAAGATTCGTATCCAAAATGTACAAAGAGCTCCTACAAATCAGTAAGACAAAGACAATCAAAAAGAAAAATGGGCTAAAGATTTGAACAGACATAAAGAATAGAAAACACAAACAGCCAATAAACATACGCAAAGATGTTCAACGTCTTAGTAACCAGCGAAATCCAAACTAAGAGTTTGTTTTGCGTCCACTAGATTGGCAAAACTTACAAAGTGGGACAAATCCAAATTTGATCACTTATGCGGAACAAGGATTCTTTGGCACTGGTGATGGGGGTCAATTTGTACAACCACTTTGAAGAACAACTTGGCATTATTTCGCACTTACTCTGCAGCTCAGTAATCCCATTCCTGGTGACGTTCTAGAGAAACTTGTATGTGTGCACAGGGGCTGTGGGCAACAAGGCTCAAACTGGCAGGACTGAGCCCTTCCCTCAGCCCCCTGTCCTCGGGCGCCTGATAAATTCTTCTTCCTTCCGCCCTGTCTTCTGACTTTCTCTGGATGGCTTTGGACAATGCTTGCCCTAGGCCTGGGGCTTTAACTCTCCCACACGGCTGGGTGCTGTGACCTAGCCCTGTTGGCCAGTCACTGGACAAGGCAGATCCCATGCTCATCATCTGAGTGGAAGCAGTGGGATGAGCTAGAGCTAGAGTGACTGTCCTGGGGACCAGGGAGAGGCCAAGAGCACTCGGGGTGTTAGGAAGAGAGGTGGCAGGGTGACAGTCATCCAAATAATAGACTCCTCTACTTCAGTACAAAGAACGGGCAGCTCCATACGAGCCAATCGGAAGCATCCAAGATACGTCGCCAAGGGGAAAAAAGCATGCGGAGCAGCTACAGTTGTGAAAAGGGGGAAGTAAGTTGTGTCTGTACTTGATCACTTGTATGCGCATAAAATGCTTCTGAGAACAGGAACTTGGCCTTGGGGGAGGAGAAGGGGTGGCTGGGGTCAGGGATGGGGGGAGGCTTCACTGCATCCCCTTTTGTATGTTTTGGTTTTGTACATTGCAGGTGATCCTATGGAAAATAAATAGAGTAAAAAATGGAAACAAGACGCAGTCACGGGAAATACAACACATATGTAACTATTATGAGAGTTGAATTAGCTGCTGATCATCAGGTGACATAATGCTACTCCCGGACCATTAAATTGGATTGCTGTCAACTTCAGTGAAGTGTTTTTTTTTCTTTTTAAAAAATTTTTCCAGCCAACTTTTTCCAGTTTCAGACTTTTCCATGGACGCTTGAAGAGCCTGTGGCTTCTTGCATTGTTCCTGCTGGGCCAAATGCTTGGAGTAGATCCATTCATCACCCATGCCCAGCAGCCCACCGGTTCCCCAAGGGCTACCCGTAGGTACGCACTCCTTTGACTTAAATCATGTATTGGGTTCTACACTGAGGTTGCTCTTCGGTTCGAGTGAGTCCAAGGGGAATTGGCATGACCCTCCCCTCACTCAGGAGCCAAAATGCACAAGGTCACTTTCTGGACCTCAGTTTCCCATCGGGTCACAAGGTGTGTATGTGTCTCTCCACATAAGATACTCCGCTCTGTCCTACGCCTCACCTCCTTGCTCACTCTTCTCCTGCCACACTGATTCCTTGTTCTTCAAACCCCTCACTGTGGTCGGCAGAATTCCAAGATGTGCCCCAAGATTTCCAGCTCTCCTCCCCAACCCCTGCGGGTGTCTCGGTCCAGCAGAATGCCCTGGACTGCAGACGTGATGGCGTTTACTCACGTGATCAGGTCATACGATACAGCCCAGGTAAGCTGACCTGTGATTTACAGAACCGTGAGCTAAATGGGTACTGTTTTAAGCCACTAAGTTTATGGTAATTTGTTACATGATAATAGAAATTAATACACACACACACCAGGCTGGCTCCACTCTGGCTTTTGTCTGATGGGTCCCTCAGTCGGGAAGGCTCTCCCCACAGATCTCCACGGGGCTCACTCTTGCCCTTCACCCAGGTCTCTGTTCAAACATCCCCTCCCAGAGAGGCCAGCTGATCACACCATCCAGACAAGCACCACCCCCTCATTTGCTATTCACCCTCCTGCATTATTTTTCTGTATGTCACTTATCACTACCTGACATTTTATAGCTTCCATGTCCTCTGAATAAGTTTTTTTTAACTTTTTACTTTGAAATAATTTAAAACTTATAGAACAGTTGCAAACGTCGTACAAAGAATTCCTGCATCTCCTTCACCCAGAACCCCCAAATGTTGACTTTTATTTTTTTTTAAGAGAGGGAGAGAGAGGGGTTGCTGGGAAGGGAGATGGAGGATCTTAAGCAGGCTCTACGCCCAGTTCAGAACCCAACGCGGGGCTTGATCCCATGACCCTGGAGATCATGACCTGAGCCGAAATCAAGAGTCAGACACTTAACCAACTGAGCCACCCAGGCATCCCCCAAATATTGACATTTAAACATGTTTGCTTTATCATTCTGTCTTTGTATAGAGAGATTTTTTTCTGAACCCTCTGAGAGTTCAGAGGCAGTTCCCCCACTGCCCCCAAATACTTTAGTCTGTAGTTCCTACAAACGAGGACATCCTCTTGCATAAGCACGGCAAAATCGTCAAAATCAGGACACTGACGCTGATGCATTACCACCATGGAATCTTCAGATCCCAGTCAAATATTGTCAATTGTCCCAATGATAACATCTTTTACAGTAAGCTAAGGATTCATCCAGAAATACTCACTGTATTTAGTCGTCTTATCTCTTTCATCTCCTTTCTTCCAGAACAGTCCCTCAGTTTCCCCTTCCCTTTCATTATCTTGACACTCACCCAGATTACAGGCCAGTTATTACATAGAAGCTTCCTCAGTTGGAGTTTATCCAGTGGCTCCTCCTGATCAGATTTAGGCTTCCCATCTTTGGCCGGAACATCACAGAAGTAACGGGGGCTCCTCTCTGTGCATCTCACCTGGGGGCATGTGCTAGTTTGTCCTGTCACAGGCCGTGCCACTTTGATCCCTTGATTAAGGTACTCTCTGCCCTGTTTCTCACCAGAAAATTACTCTCCTTCTCTTTGTAACGAACACGTTATCTTGTGGGGAGATATTTGAAGACTATGTAAATACTCTGTCCCCAACAAATTTTCATGGAGTAGTTTTCATCTTAGCACCCAGCAATGATTCTGCCAGAGTCAATTCTACCATAATATTTCCATCCTTCCTTCTGCATTTGCTATTAGACATTCTACGGTGAGAAAGAGCTTTCTCTTCCTTCATGCGTGTGTATGTATGGATGTAGATGATATCCGTGTAGATCCATAGGGCCCTATTTTTATTCAGCGGGTTATAATCTGCTATGTCATTATTTATTCTGACGCTCAAATTGTCCCAGACTCGGCCAGTCCTGCCTATGCTCTTCTGACATGTTCCCCGCATTTCTTTTTTTTTTTT
This sequence comes from Neomonachus schauinslandi, assembly GCF_002201575.2. NCBI lineage: Eukaryota > Metazoa > Chordata > Mammalia > Carnivora > Phocidae > Neomonachus > Neomonachus schauinslandi. The sequence continues at coordinate 112,296,743 of NC_058412.1, read as the reverse complement.
TTTAAGATTTTATTTATTTATTTGAGAGAGAGAGAAGGAGAGAGAGAGAGAGAGAGCACATGAGAGGGGGGAGGGTCAGAGGGAGAAGCAGGCTCCCCGCCGAGCAGGGAGCCCGATGCGGGACTCGATCCCGGGCCTCCAGGATCATGACCTGAGCCGAAGGCAGTCGCTTAACCAACTGAGCCACCCAGGCGCCCTTTCCCCGCATTTCTTGAGCCCTTCTACTCACTTTCTAGCACAAGGAGATGTTTCAGGCTCACTGTCTACTTTCCAGGCCCCAGCTCTCAAATCAGCCTTCTTCCCAAGGAGCCCCGATACCTGGCAGTGGAGGATGCCGTACTAACACACCAAGATCTGGGTGCTAGGAGCACTCACGGCTACATGGGTGTGAGTGCTCCTGGGCTCTCTTTGTGGACGGAGCTGGGCAATACACGGATTGCATGATGCCCCTCACACACGCGCGAGCACACCCATGCATCTCTGCTGATCTGTCTATACGTGTCCAAAGTCGTGAGTTTACTTTGATCCCTCCAACTCCCATTCCAGCACATAGGAGTCACCGCAGCCTTTGCTGTTTCCGTGTTTCTAATTCCCTTCTCTGACAGTGAGAAACTGGCCTCTCATTTTCCTCAATATATTACTTATTTGTTCGGCCCCCTGACCCACAGAGCCCCGGCCTCACTTGGCTGCCTTCCCTCCTTGGCCCCACACCCGGCCCTTCACCTCCAACAAATATTGGGAAATGGAAGGAGGAAGGTGGAAAGATGAATTTGTTTTGAACTAGTGATACGTTCACTTGGTACCAAATAAAAACTATGGAAAAGTATACAATGAAAAGTCTCCCTGCCTGCCCTGGCTCTCATTCCAATCTTAGTCCTCCTCTCCACTGGGGACAAGTATTATTGGTGTGTTATATACACAGGCTAATATAGAGCTACTTTTTAGTTCCCCTCTGTTCCACAAAATAGTCCTCATCTTGTTTGCCTTGCCAATACTTCTCGGAGATCTTTCTGTATTCGTACATAAAAAGCGGTCTCATTCTTTTTGTGGCTGGAGAGTATTCTTTTGCCCTACTCCATTCATTGAATCGGTTCGCCAATAATGGACCTTGGGACCGCCTCTAAGATTGCAAGACTGCAATAAGTAAACTTGAATGTGTTCATTTCACATGCGTCTAAACACATCCAGAAAATAAATGTTCAGATGTAGGATCATTGATGTGATCTTCTGTGTTTATGTTCAACGCTTTAAGGTCTGTCTCCCCTCTTAGAAGAGGAAAGGGACTCTGTTCCACTCACTGCTGTTTTCCCAGCACCAGGAAGCACTCGAATATGGTAGGCACTCAGTAAATATGTGTTCGGTAAATGAACAAGTGACCAATGCCCTCGGATTCTGCCGCTGACTGTCTCTAGAATGTGTGGAGCACCTGCTGTGTGCTCGGTGCCAGGCATCACTGTGCTAGTCCTCCAAACCTCTCTGTGACCAAGGGACTGTTTTGACAGCCCCACTTTACAGATGAGAGTTCTGAGGCCCAGAGAGGGAGTTCGGCTAAGCTGATGTCACACAGCTAGTCAATGGCCAAGCCACAGTCCCCTCCCAGTGGGCCGCACTCTGGAGCCACGAACAACCTCACCTACTGCTCTCAATATGTCCCTTTTCTCTCCCACACATAGCTCAGCCGTCCAGCCCCGCATGGGCCCCTCGGCTTGCCTCACACGCTTCCCTGGACCTATCTACTTCTTCTCAGCCTCATCCCCAGCCAAAGGCGTCTGCTCCCCACCCTCAGCCAACACAGGACAGGACCAAGGAGAGGAGCTGTCATTTCCATACAGCTGTCCCCAGGAGCTGGCCCTGCCTGAGCCCCCCCATTTTCCCTGAAAAGGCTGAATTGTCTTGGCCGTTTGGGGGGCACCTCTCGGCACAGGCCGGGCTGCCTGGGCAGGGCCTGGCTGGGCTATTATCCTACATTATCTCACTCCTCTGCTCCTGAAAAGAGCCAGTGACTGCTCGCCCCCCTCAGCCCTCCCCTGCTCGCTCCTGTCTTTTACACTTAATTACCTCACTCATTACCCCGCAGCCTGCAGAGGCCGGACCACAACTGGGGCGTGAGTAATCCCCGCATCCCACACCCAGCCAGCCGGCCAGCAAGGAGCAAATTGCTCACACAGCCCATCAATAAAGGAACAGGGCCCACTTGGGCCTTCAGAGCAGAAGGACTTCGTGGCTGCTGCCGTGAGGGGCAGGCATGGGCCCCAGCTTCCCAGTTGGCCTTTGCCAGCCCTGCTGAGATGGTCTCCACCTCCCCCACCCCAGACGGGGTGACCTTGAACTTCCCCAGGCCACTGAAGACACAGCTCAGTGCCTCTGACAGATGAGACAGCAGGGCCCACCCCCCTTCCTCACCATAGCCAGGAAACTGTCCAAGCACGGCTTCCAGGCTTCCTACGGGACGTGACCCTGCCAGCCAGGCCTCACCACCTCTACCCCTGGCAGTGGATACTCTGTGGGTCCCCTGTATCCTCCTTCTTCCCCAGCTCCTTTGCACATGCTTCCCCTCCTGCTTCCCGAGCACTCTTCCTCAGCAACCAAGGGCCTCCTTAATTCCTACTTGCTTGAAAGGTCACCTCCTCGGGAGAGCCTTCCCTGATTCCTCTGGGCTGGGCTAGGGATCTCACGGACTTCTCCCATCAAAGCATCAAGCCGTGACATTGTCACTGTCTTTTTGCTTGTGTCTTTGAGGGAACGACTGAGCCTTCTCCATCTTTTTGTCTAGTGCCCAGCCCAGGTCCTGGCACATGACTGGGCCAGTTGTGAGGCACTAAGTAAACGTGAGTGAGTGAGTGAGTGAGTGAGTGAGTGAGTGAGTGAGTGAGCAAGGGAAGGAGTAAGTGAATGAATGAGGTGACAAACGGTGAGCTGCACATGCTGGACGAAGGGGTTGGGCCCTTGGGCCCGGTGGCGTGGCCTCCTCCCTCCAACGCCACAGGATCCTTCTGTCCAGGGCCTCTGAGCGCATCAGGATGGATGAACCAGGACCTCTCTGGGGCTGAAATGTCCTTCCCTCAGACTCCTTCCCTCAAATCACATTGGAAAACACCAGCTTCTCACCTCTGGCATGAGATGGTCCAGCCTTGGCCCAGAAGTAGCCTGCGCAACCTCTTCTCCCTCAACTTAGAGGCTTCTGCTGATTCGCCACCTCCTACATCAGCCCAGGGAGGCTGGTACAGAAGCTGGCTGTGTGTAGGCTTCTCCTGTCCAGAGGACTTCACCTCATCCTCCGGCTTCCCTCCCAGATCCAGGATAAGGGAAGGAACTCGGGAAGGTGGTGGGGAGGGAGTTCCCAAAACCTGAGAGGCCAGAGTTCCTGGAACCCTTTCCTATCTGGTAAATCCTATGGACATTTTCTCAGAATAATGTCTTTGAATTAATAAAATAAAACACATAGTCTTACAAAGGAAACCAATTACATCAAAACAGTTATCAAAATATGAAAAACAAGTTTGCATTACAGTTATGTATGTATTTCTTTATTACATTATAACACAAGATCTAGCAAATGACTATTGTAATTTCCAAGTGATGGTGAGTGTAAATAGTATTTCAAGATATCTGGAACATCTGTAATGTGATAAGAAAATATCTATGGTTTCTATTAGTGACAAAGTCACTGGTCCTGCTAATACAACTGCATTCATCACTGAAGAATAGTAAGTTTCAGATAAACGCTAGTGCAGTTAGAGACGTAATACTTTTCCTATCCAAGTTCATGACAGAACTCCTGAATTCTTTCTAGGAGCACCTGTGACAGAGAATGACAAGCACGTCAGGCACATGCTAGCCCTTCCCTTCCTGTATCTTGGCAGACATCCTTAATCAATTTTGGCAGTCTTTCCCAAGCTCAGTTCCAGAATCTACTGCAACACCAGACTCCAGGCAACTGCTACCAACCAAAGCAGGCTCTTGAGCTGTCATCAATTGGTCATTCCTGGGGGGCAGGGGAGAGGCAGCGCTCTTGGGAGCAGGAGATGGAGGAGAAGGGGCAGTGACAGGAGGGCTAGCAACAACACAGGGAGGGGGCATGATGGCAGCCACGTATTGGTTCATATCACGAAGTCTCATGTATTGAGACTTCTCTCTGAGCCACATTGTGCTAAGAGCTGGGAACACAAATGGGAACAACCCCAGACCCCTGCCCTTAGAGTGGACAGTGGAAAGCACTGAGTGTCTGCATATCCCCAAGGGGCCATCCCGGGAGAAGGATGGAGTCTGTGGGATTTCACTCAACCTGAGAAAAATATTACTACTGGAGTTTCCAGATAATGATGGGCTGCTGAATCATCCGGGATCCATGGCAGCAAACATGCTTGAAGAACCTCCTCAGAGGGTCAGAAACCAGGACTAAAGGCTTCATAACAAGGAAAAAAAAAAAAAAAAAAAAGCCCCCGGGGCACCTGGGTGGTTCAGTCGGTTAAGCCTCTGCCTTCAGCTCAGGTCATGATCCTGGGGTTCCAGGATGGAGCCCCGCTGAGTGGGGAGTCTGCTTCTCCCTCTCCCACTGCTCCTGCCCCCACCTCATGTTCTCTCTCCCTCACTCTCAATCTCTCTCTCAAATAAATAAATTAAATTTAAAAAAAAAAAGCCCCAAATCGGGTCGAAGCCCTGGTCCGAGGGAGACTTCCCTGGCACATGGGTGGGGGGGAGGGGGAGGGGGGAGGGGGAGAGGGAGGGGAAGGGGCCCTGAGGCCACACTGCTGACTCTGACTCTGATGCTGGATGCTAACACTGCGACCTTTGTCCCTGCTGCTGCTTTGGGACACTCAGTGTGGAGGCTGCTACACCAGCCAGAACGGCATGGGGCTGGCCTGGGCCACATGACTGCCCCTGGCGGCAGAGCAAGCGCGGAAGTCCAGCAGGGACCCCACTAGTGCAAGGAGGAGGCTCATAAGGCAAGGGTGTTGGAAGGTGCTGGGCAGCTGAAAGGAAGGTCCCCTGTCCCCTCCAGACAGCAAGGATCAGGTGCTTCTGGGGCCCAGCTCTGCGCTCAGGACTTCCTGTGGATTGTCTTTGTGAATCGGCTCAGCTGTCTGGTAGGCGTGTGCCCTGATTATCAGTGCCCATTTTACAGATGAGAAAGGTGACGCTTGGAGAATCGAAGTCATTTACACTTGGCACCACTCTGCACCGTCCCACAGAGGTGGGCCAGCTGGATTAGGAGGAAAACGTTCTCCACTTTGAAGCCGACCAAGGCAACTGAGCTCTAGGTCCACCAGCACTGGGATCTCTAGGATTCCAGACTGAACCTGCCACAGCATTGCTAGATTGGGGTCCCTGTGTCCCGAGCAAGCCCCTGCCGCATTCTGGGCTCTACACAAAAGTCATTTCCTCAGAGAGGTCTCCCATGACCAGCTCACCTAAAACAGCCCCCACCCCATTCTACCTTTGCCCCCTGTCACTTGTCTTCTCTGTGTTTCGTGGACAGGAAGCTGGTCTATCTGCCTACTTGTTTATTACCTGCTGGCACAGAGGACGTGAGCGGCATGAAAGCAGGTGTGTCCTGTTCACTGCTGTGTCCCCAGCCCTTGGCACAGTGCCTGGCACATAGTAGGTGCTCAGTAAGCCTCTGCCGACTTACTAGCTGTGAGCCCTTGGGCAATTTCTTAACCTCTCTGGGCCCAGTGTCCTCCTTTAGAAAATGGTTATGAACATACTGTGTACCCCCAAAAGTGGTTGTGAGGGTTCCACAAGCTCATGTGCGATCGATCACAGCCAAGCGGACCTTTTAGGCGGGCCCTACTGTGCACCAGGTGAGCAGGATTTCACTGTAGGGCCTCGGCTGCTAGAGCCACAGGAGTCCGAGAGAAGATGCTCCTTGGGCCTGGAAGAGAATGGCCTTGGAATTAACAATGGTTGGCATTACTGAGCACCAACTCGGTGCAAAGTGGCATCCTAAACACCTCACTTATTTCCCACCTGCTCCGTGAGGTAGGTCCCCTTAGTACCAACATCCCCATTCGACAGCCGAAGAAACTGAGGTACAAAAAAGATAGGTAAGTTGCTCAGGGTAGGTAACTTGCCAGTAAGCAGCAGATGTGGGATTTGACCCCAGGCCATCCAAGCTTTTAACCCCCTTGCTCCCTAGCCCTCCCGCAGCTGGGGTGAGGGAGGTTGGAGAAGTGGGAAGCTGGGAAGGTATGAACTAGGGGCACATGGGTGTGCTGAGTCTTTGGGAGTCTGTCCCCCCACCAAGCCTGGGGGTCAGGCACAGGTCAATATTGAAAGCCCCTGGCCTCTGCGCACCTGGGCCACCTCCTGGCTTTCTCCAAAAGCTGACGGGTCCCAGCTGGTGTATGAGCAGAGGCAGGGAGCGGGAAGGCAGAACTGGGGGTGCTGAGAATGGTCGATTCCTCTGTGCCAGGAGCCCTGGGAGCCTGGAAATGCCAACTCGGCAGATCCAACAGCAGCCTCAGCATCTGCCACGGATGGTTCTGGGCTCGGCTGGTGGGGAAGAGAGGGAGGCAGGCGGGCCACTGTAGGGTGAGGGAGGCAGCCTTGATGTGGCAGGCAGGAGCCTAAAAGTCCCCGAAAGGGAACTTCCCTGTCCCATGCTTCCGTTTTTCCCAACTTTTAAATGGGGGTGGTGTGGGGATCATGCTGATATTCCAAAGGCTATTCAAGTAGAATTTCCTGTTATGCTTCAGGCCTCATACAACCCTATTTAATAGGTGCTATCATTGGCCTCAGTTTACAGAAGTCAAATAGAGGCACAGAGAGGCAAAGTGACTTGCCCAAAGTACCACAGCTTGAAGAGGCAGAGCCGGAATTAAAACTTGGCTGAGGGTGACCTGGGCCCAAGCTCTGAACCACCTCACTTGCTTGAATGTGGGGCTTGGGTGTGGGGGTCTCTTAGCTGCTCTACCCCCTTTCTAGAGGTTTCAGGGAGCCACTTAAGGTGTGACCTTGTCAGGGACAGAGGTTAGCGTATTCAGGAACATCTCCAACTTTAAGGAAAGACACTTTAATGAGGGAATTGCAAGGCCTGTGATAGTCAGGATAGGGACTCGATTATCCCCAAAGGCAAAAGGAAATCTTGAGGGCTGACAAATCAACCCAAACTCAGGCTGAAGAGGACTAAGGTGAGTGGGGGTCACCAGAAGGCTTTTCACTCAATAGTTTATTCGTTCATTCAAGAGATGTATTCATTGAGCACTTTTATTTGCCCCGCACTCTGTAGGCGAGAGGGTGTAGCAGTAAATGGAGCAGATCCGGGCTCCCATTTGAGAAGCACTGGGCCTTGGCAGGGGGAGGAAGAAGGACAATCCCTTTGGAAGGGCCTCCCCTACCTACCCCAGCATTGGCACCTTTGGCCCTCTTAGGGAGAAGGACTCTATGGTTTAAAATCAGGGCTTTGCAGCCAGGTCAGCCTGGTTTGAATCCTGACACCTAGCTGGGTCTCCTTGGCCAAGCATCTTGCCTCTCTGAGCCTTCTGTAAAAGGGGGATATCAGTAGGGCTCCACCTGGCATGTTGTGGTGATGGTTAAATGAGCTAATCCACACAAAGGGTTGGATTTGGCTCCCGGCACAAAATAAGTGCTCAATAAATGTCAGCTAGCATTATTATCATCTGGGACTCCGAAACATGCTCCTTCCCACCACATCTCATGTCTGTCCTGGGCTAGATCCTAGGGTTAAGCGGAGGGGGGGGAGTGATAGCAGAAAGGGCAACTAGCCGGGAGGGAGGTAAGAGTGCCCTAGGCAGCAGGAACAGGCCTGTAAAGGCCTTGAGGTGGGAGGCTTTGAGGGAAGAAGGTAGGAGCTTCAGGAAGGTCTATGACCCGGCCACACTCCTGACCCCTCCAACTGGCCCCTCCTTGGAGTTTGCTGAGGCTGTGAGCTCCCGAGGCAATGAGGAATGAAAGTGGAAGGCTGCCGGGGCCTTTGCAGTGGGAGGGGAGGCAGTGGGGCGACTGGGTCAGAGCCCCGCCTCTGGAGCCCACCGAACTGGCTGCGGAATGTCCCGCAAGTTCCTTAAACCCTCCGGGCTCCATTTCCTCCTCTGCAAAATGGGGCTAACAATCTTGCCTGCCTGAAAAGGCAAGTGTGAGGCTTCACTAAGGTAATATTTGGAAAGTATACAGATCAGTAGCTGGCACAGGGCCCAGAGCTGTGTTTATTAAATGAATAAAGTAAAGAAAAACATGCGCAGTTGTGGTAAGATGCCTGCCGCTCGGCCCTCCTCCGGACTGCAGTCACCGAGAGCAGGGAACCAGGGCCTGGCCATTCTGCCCGGCACGGGGCTCCTCTGCAGAAAATCTTTGCACTGGAACTCCCTGCTGGCTGGCCAGACCGCCCTGGACCCCCACGCCACTGCCTGAGGCTCCGGCTCGGGCATCTTCCTTTCTCCCATCTGTCCCTGCACAGGGGCCACACCTGCACCCTGGCTGAAGGTACCCCTCTTTTCTCCACGGGTCTTATCTCCCATAAAATTTTGTCCTTCCACCTCCACGTTCACACCTGCTTCCCAGAGATCCAAAGTGGCCCAAGAGAAAACCCCACACCTATCAAATTCCAGAGGACCCACTGTGTGCCCTTAGGCAAGACCGCCTCTGTGAGTCTTGGTGTACAGAGCTTCACCCTTCTCCCACCTTCTCCCCTTTGGCCCGGAGGAGGAGGGCCTGGATCAAACACCCTGGAGAAGCAGGGCAGCATAAGTGTAGCTTACCAGAAAAAGAGCCCCATCAGCATGGAGTGGATGCATTTGTGGCCACTCTCCTCCCTGGAATTCATACAGAATTCCATTATCGGCTCTGGACAGCAGCTCAGGGACCATCTTATCTCATGCCCATTTGACAGACGAGAAAGCTAGAGCCCAGAAGGGGGAGCAGAGGGAGCAGAGCCGGGGCTAGAGTTGGGCTCCTGATTCTCAGAGCACTGCTCCTTCCTAATCACAGGCAGTGAACACTGCAAATACGATGCCTCATTCCCTCTACAGATGTGCAGAGTGAGGCGCAGGTGCGGGGCAATTCTGCCAGCCACCTGGACCAACACGGCCCTGAGATCCACACCCACACACCAGTAGCCACCCTCCTTCCTGACAGGCAGAGCAAGGCTGAAATGTGGAGGATACCAGCGCAGACTAAGGAGGGCAAGAGGGCCGAGCCTGCAGTCCCCACTAGGGAGACCTGTTAATTCAAGCCTAGGGCTCCTGGGGAGGCAGGCAGTGGGCCACGTGGATCTGGGACCCTCCCCAGCTCCTCCACACGGTGACCTTGTGGTCTTGAACCAGTCATTTCAGCCCTATTTGTAGAATGGGGCATAACAGAGTCGTCTCCCATGAGGCCGTGGTGAGGCGTAGATGAGTGAAGATATGTAAATTAAAATAGACAACAATTATCAAGTCAAGTTACCGTGTAACGGCTCTGTAACAGGCACTGCTCGGAAACACTTTACGGGTACTTTATCATTTAATCATCACCCTTGTGAGACAGGCCCTGCCAATGCCCCCATTTTACAGATGAGGAAACAGAGGCACCGAGGACCACACCGCTGGCAAGTGGCAGAACATGGATTTGAACTGACTCTGAATCCCTCTAGCTAGAGCCCCTGGCAAGGCCAGCTTCTGTGCAGGGTGAGTGTTTAGAACAGTGCCAGGCACGCAGAGCTGCTCAGCAATGCTGCTGTTGATAGAACAATAATTATTATTGTCGCTGGGGACACTTGCCACCAGCAGTGCTATCTTCCCAAAAGTCAGAAGAATGACTGTCCTGATGTGTTTTACGAAACGTATCAGTTCTTCTCTTTAGAAGGAAGGGAGTAGTTAGCAAGTGCTCAAGATAAATGCTTGTTGAACCGAAACATTTTATGGTCATTTTAGAAAACATGAAAAGAAGGTGGGAGAAAACCCATAGGCCTCCCGTCCTCCTTTCACTTTTCTAGGCATGTTTATTTTAATTTTGGTTCCTAGTTGCAAATGTGCTATGAGAGAATTCTGGATTCTACATCCTTCCCTTAACATAATTCTATGAGCCCTTCCCTTGTATGATGATTTTTAATGACTATAGAATAGTCCATCAAACAGGTGTCTTCTTCATAGCTCCCTCTCCATTTTCTCCAGTTTGGGGTTTTTATTCCAGTCTCTGCTGCTGCAGCAAACATCGCCAAGATTAAAGTTCTTTACTTATTTGATGTGATTTGGAGAAATTAGTTTCTCAAGGTGGACTTCCTGGAACCAGGAAGCCAGTGTTAGGGGAGGTTTAGGGGACAGAAGGCCCTTCTCAGTGTCCCAGCCATTGTGTATTTCATCCATGCTTCAGGCCTCCCCACCCTGTAGGTATTCTTGAACCTCACTTTCTGGGCCGAAGGTTTCCTCTTATCTGCTAAAGTTGTCCGTGCCACCTTCCAGCCGGAGGACAGAGACCTGGTATCTTATGCTCAATCTGGCACTGGTGGTCTACAGGACCTTGGATGTGTCACTTCTGGGGGGATTACCTCTCCATCCTGCCCAGTGAGAAGCCCTGATGACAGAGAGCCCAATCCCAGCTCTGTCCCTAAGACACCGTGAACCTTCAGTGTCTTGGGAAGCCCCCTGGGCTCAGTGTCACTGTCTCTTTGTAGGAGATAGGAATGGTAGAACTGTCAGGCTGGCAGAGGGGAGCTCATGGGCACCCAGATGCCTTTATGATTTTATTTATTTATTTGAAAGAGAGAGAGAGCACAAGCACGGGGAGGGGCAGAGGGAGAGGGAAAAGCAGGCTCCCCACTGAGCAGGAAGCCCCATGTGGGGCTCCAACCCAGGACCCTGGGATCATGACCTGAGCCGAAGGCAGACACTTAACGACTGAGCCACCCAGGTGCCCCTCACCCAGGTGTCTTATCTACCCCCCTGGACTAAGCACCTCTAGAAGTCTGAGCTCAGATGTCACCTCTTCCAGGAGACCCTTGCTAGCCACCCTGGCTAGGCATCGTCATTCTCCATCCCCTCACCCAGTTTTATGCTCCTCACAGCACTGAGCAACTATTTGAAAGGATATTGTTGATATCAGCGTTTCCTTTTTCAGTGTCCAGCCAGGTCCCTTGAATGTCACCTCCAAGAGAGCAGGGATGAGGACTGTGTCATCACTTATTCCACAGAACCCCACAAATACGTGGGGTGCTCCAGGCACACTGTACATATAGAAGCCACATGTATTGAGCACCTACTATATGCCGGGCACCATTCCAAGCCTTTTATATATAGCAACTCTGGTAATGCTGCCAAGCCCCTGAGCTGATAGCAGTTATTATTCCCATTTTATAAAGGGGGAAAGTGAGGCACAGAGCAGTTGAATAACTTGCCATGGTTCCACTGCTAGTAAGGAGGGGAGCAGGGATGTCCCACTGCACATCGTAAGAGTATGCTGAGCCAAACATGGGACAGAGTCTCTGTCCCCATGAAGCTCACGGGCTAAAGGGCAAGTTGGGCTAGTCCACAATATAGGAAGTCAGGATACTTCCTAGAGGAAGCGATCCCTCAGCTAAGCCCTGAGGACAAATAGGGGTGTGCTAGGATGAAGTGGAGGGAAGAACAATCTGAGGAGAAGAAACACTTGTGGAGGCCAAGAGATAAGCCAGTGAGCACCAAGCCTGAAGAAGTAGAAGCGGCTTGTGTGGCTGGAGTAGGGGATACAGGGGTGTGCCATGAGTCAAGGGGTATGATCATCTCAACCCTCAGTGACTAAGGTTAAAAAAAAAAAGTCCCAGGGAGCAAAATGTGAGGCAATATAGCTGGGAAGATAGGCAATGCCCACCCCAAGTCCCAAGATCCTGCAGGGCCTTGGCAAGTTCAAGGGCCCAAATTTTATTCTAAGATTCTACATCATACCTCAAAGACTGTGTGTGCCCCTCACTCAGTGGTGGCCAAAGCCCACACAAGGGTTTCTGGAAATTTCTGCTGACTCACAGTGGGACCTCAGGCTCCTCCATACCCTCTCTGGGTCTTAGTATCCCAACTGGTATTGAATGACCCAGTCCGAAAACACATCCCCACTCCATCAGCCTGGCATCCCATAAACAAAATGCTGTTGACCAATGAGATCCTGGCATTCCTGGAGTCTGATTCTGGGACTCTTGTGCACTGGCCATCCCATACTTGCTGAGGCCAGCCCATACTTGCTGAGGCCAGCCCACCACCACGGCACTTTGCCAAGCAGTCTCTGGGAAGGGGGTTGAGTTCTCCTGCTCCTCGTTCCTCCAAGATACAGGAGCTCCCCCAGGTTTTGGCTGGATAGTGCGGGGGGGGGGGGTTCTGCTCAGATCCTCCTGGAGACAAAGGAGCTGACCTGCAAAGAGTTCCAGCGGGAGCCCCACTCCCCCTCCCTTCCCCCCTCTCCCTTCTCAGTCCACGTGTCTCTATTGTCTGCTCCCCGCTTCAGGGAAAGACACAGCCTCGGATGTGTCAAAACCACCACCCCCCGGCAGCAGGGAAATTAATTACTGGACGATTTTCACTTCCTCTTGCAGCGCCTGCCTGAGCTAGGCACCGGAACAGGACCGGCTGAGCGGGGCCGGCATCCGCATCGGGGACTTGCTGCCCCCACCAGTTCTGGGAGAAGAAAGTTGAACCCCAAACCCAATAGGGGGCTTCAGTGGGAGGTCAAGCTGGGGTGGGGGTGACGACTTCCTCTAGTTAAAGCTGAGTGTCCACATTGGCCACTTCTGAATTGCGGGAAAGGGAGAGGACTGGAGGCAGGAGAGTCGCGGCTGGCGAGCTCACACTCTTTTCTTTGCATCCCCTTCCCTGTGTCCCCATGTGCCTGAACCCCGCCTGCCCGGACCACTCTCTGTCCTTTCCCCTCGGCTTCTCCCTCTACCTTACACTTTTCTTTCCCTTTCTTTGCATCCCTGAGGGGCTTTCTTTTTGTGTGTCTGGATCTCTCTCTTTCTCCCATGGGTGTGTGAGCGTGTGTTGCTACTTCTTTCCATCTCTGTTTTCCTTCTCTGTTCCTCTCTTGTGTCTTTTTGTCCTCATCTCGGTCTCTATTTCTACCTCTTTCAGTGTGTGTGTCTCTCTTTCTCTGTATGTCTCTTTCTGTCTTTCTCCGTGTATTTCCTCTCTCCTCTCTCTCTCCCTCTCTCTCTCTCCCTCCCCCCCCCCTCCTCTTTCTCCGTCTCTCTGTATCTCTGCGCCTTTCTCGCCCTCACTTTCTCCCCTCCTGCCTGCCCGCTGCTCCCTGCGCCTGGCCTGCCCCCACCGCTGCCGGTTCAGGGGAACGTGTGCGGAGCGATTGTCCTGGGGGACATTTGATGGATTAGAGCGCTGAACAGTTCCATTGCTAGGGGACCACCTGATCTCCTCCAGCCTGCGTCCCATATAAAGCCGGCAGCCGGAGTGCTGAGCACAGCTCCAGCGATCGCCTGTCTGCGCGCCGCCGCCGCCAAGCCCAAGCGGGAGCCCGAGCCAGAGCCGGGGCCGCCGCCACCGGTGCCGGCTCCGCGCTGCCGCCCGCCCGCCGGCCCGCTGGGAGCTGTCCAGTGCTGAAACCCCGCGCAGACAGCCAATCGCGCCCGGCTGGCCGCCTCCCCCCACCGGGGCCCCACGCAAGTGCCCCCGCCGAGCCCCCCGCCAGTCGCACCATGCCGCGCTCCTTCCTGGTAAAGAAGATCAAAGGGGACGGCTTCCAGTGCAGCGGGGTGCCGGCCCCCACCTACCACCCCTTGGAGACCGCCTACGTGCTGCCTGGCGCCCGGGGGCCGCCCGGGGACAACGGTGAGTAGGACCCGGCGGGGGGGGGGGGGGCTGGGGGGGAGAGGGAGGGGAGTTCGGGCCCTCCCCAACTCGGGCCACGAGGAGAGGTGCGCGCGGCAGGGAACCCCGGGAGGAGATTTCCCTGGCTGTGTGCTCCTCCCGGGCTTCCCGAGGGCCGGGCGGGCGGGGCAGGGGCTAGGTCCCTACAAAGGGAAAGTCGCAGGGTCGATCCATCCCACAGCCACGCGCCAGCCCGGACTTTGAAAGTTGTGGCCCTAGAACGTGGCTGGAGTGAGGGGTGGTGAGAGAATGGAAAGAGAGAGAGGCGCCTACGAAGGGCTAATGCTGGGGGGCTAATGCATAAGGCAGTCTGAGGGTCCTCTTCCCTGGTGGAGGGAAGGAGGCTAGCTGCCTGAGTGTACTGCCCTGGTGGGGAAGATAAGCGAGCCAGGACTACCAGTCCCTGGGGAGACAGGGCTGGCTCCTTGGGTGTAGCGGGGGTGGGGGGGGGCTCCTTCCCTTCAAGCCTGCTCCCCCTGGCGATACCAGACAAGTGTTCCCAGGCCCCCTCTCTCAGCAACTCTTTTGTTACCCTCAGCCACATGCCTGCCAAAGGCTGGGCCTGTCCTGGGGGCGGCAAGGAAGAGGGGGTTTCTAGGAGGGGTTCCCCCAAAGTGGCTCCTGGTCCCCTGGGCTGCACTTTCTCCCCACTCCAGCTTCTCAACCCCCTCCAGAGCCAGCCCTGCTGCTCCTTATAAGTCCCCCACCCCCAACACACTCCATCTCTTCTCAGAGCAAGTTCCTGCAAGGACAAGGGTTTGAGGGACAAGAGAGGTCATTTAGCCTCAGAAGGGGGTGATCTCTGAAGGGTGTGGAGAAGAATCAGAGACTGCTTCTGTAGACCCCATCCCCCATCAAGGGGATCACAAATCACAAAAGGGTTCTCCTATCATGGCCCATACCAGGCAGGTGTCTGGAGAATAGACATCTCTTTGGCAGTAAGAAATCTGACATCACATGTGGCATCAGCTTTGGGATGTGTGGGGAGGGGAGGATGAAGGAGAAGAGGAGAGGGGAGGGGAGGGGAGAAAAAGAAGAGAAGAAAGGGTTGAGGATGTTGGGGGGGGTTGAGGTGGTGAAGGCGGAGCCCAGGAGGGTGGGAGTTTCCACCTTAGGGATTTCCAAGCACTTCACCCACATTCCATCACTCTATCAAACCAGGTAGCAAGAGGGCGCTGGGCAAAGGGCTCTGTGACCTCATCAAGGTCAAAGAAATTAGGGAGTGATCAGGGATACAGCTACAGCCCCTCAGCCTCAGGCCTCCCCCAGATCCCCCAGATCCCCCGGAGAACCAACCCCCTTTTCCTTTGCCCATATGTCCCTTATTCTACTGCCCTCTTTTCTTGACCCCAGGGCCTCTTGGGGTCGAAGACAGGGGCCCAGGGATATGGCTGGGCTTGTCTGAGTGCTGGCAGGACAGAGGGTGGACCTGGGACAGTGCCAGGGCTGGGGAGTGTGTGTGCTAGGATCTGGGTAGAAACTGAAATGCCTGCAAGACTAGGATGTGGATCCCTTGGGGGACTGACACAAAGCCATGGGCTCCCACCCCCTGAAGCCCCCATGGTCCTGTCCCCAGGCCAGTTGAGGAAACCCAGAGAAGCTTAGAGAATTTCTTATACACAGCCCAAACTGCAAACTATTCCTCAGGAGGGAAGCAAGAGTGCCTTGCTTTGAATTCAGTCCCAAAACACTTTGAAAGGAGCCCTTGAGTGAATGGTGGGGTCAGGGCAAAAGTTGGGGCAAAGCTATAAGCAGGGGTGTTCCCCTGGGCGTTCTACCGGGTTTGACACCCTAGAACCACCCCTGTCTTTGGCCCTCTCCCCCAAAGGGCTCTAGACCAGCTCCCTAGCCTCCAGAGAATCCTGAGGCTGTCCTGACAGTCTGATATCTGGCCTGGAACTCTGGGAGACTAGGTCTCTGACTCGCTGTGTGACCTTGGGCAAGTGTCTTCCCTTCTCTGGTCCTGTCTCCCCGGCAGTGGAAGAGTTTGGATGCTGAACCAAGTATCCTTCCGACTGTGACAAGCTCAGCTTCTGTGAAGGTCAAGTGTGAGATGGGAGGCACTGGAGATGCCTGGATGAGGGTCTAACAGAATGCCGGGGGCCATTGTCAGGGTTTCTGTAGGACTCTGTTTACCATCCAATGCCTAGCTGAGGGTGGCCAAGTTTCTGAGACCAGGTATTTCTTGGCTTCATTCTCTGCAGGATGCCCCATAGTGAGGACAGGCACCCTGGTCTAGCTGCTTTGGCAGTGTCTGTAGGAAAGGGTTAGTGCCGGAGACCAGGGGGTGACCATTCAAGCCTGGGTATGGCTGGGAAACACAGGGACTGCCTCATCCTATTTTCAGGGGCCTCTCTCCTATCCCTGGGGTGTGGCTAGACTGGACAGTGAAGGCTCCCTCATTCCATGGGTGGGCAGGGTGCTGGGGGTCCTTAGAGAGTCTGCTGGCTCCTAGTGGCCCGTTGTCTCCGCTCTGCCGGAAATAACCTTGCTGAGCGTTTGAGGGAAGTGTGAAAAATTGCTGAGCCGACGTTTTTCTCTCCCAGCGTGTGTAAGTGTGCTGGGTAAACAAGGAGAAAGAGAGGAGGGGGGGAGGTGAGGAGATTGAAGGAGGGAAGGAGGGAGGGAGGAGAGGGAGGGGGAAGGGGGGAAGGGCCTGGGGCTGGAGAGAGTTCCAGTTATTAGAAAGATCCTCTTACAAGCCATTCCTGCAGCAATGGCTACAGGGTCAGGATGAGGCTGGTGGGAGGGGAAGCTGGGGAGGGGTGTGGGGAGGGGGCCTGTGAATGTGGAGGTCAGGAGAGCCACAGGCTCCCAACTGATGGAAGATGCAGGGCCCCAAATAAAAGAGGTATACTCCCAGCTCAGGGAATGCCTGGGAGTGCTGAGGATTCCTGAAGGACTCCTCCTCCTCCTACACACACACACACACACACACACACACACACACGCACGCACACGCACACACACACACACACGCACGCACACGCACACACACGCGCGCACACACGCGCGCGCACTATGCTCTTCTTTGCCTCCCTACTCCCTCCCTTTTCAGCCTCTGAGGGCTGGGCAAAGGGTGCGGCAGGTGCATCTGGGCTCCAGGCCTTCCCCCAGCCCAAAGAACCCCTAAATAGGGAAGGGGAAGCCTCCCAAATGGAAAAACCTCCAGGCCCTTCTGCAGAGCTCCCCAAAGAAGGGAGACTAGATTTAATTCCAGCATCCTGTCCAATACAATGCCTCATTTCGCCCCCTCCTGCTCCTCTTGCTCCTCCACTGTTTTCTGCCTCAGTGCAGCCTTCCCTTCCCCTCCTCTTCCCTGAGTGATTCTGAACACAGATTCAGTCTTGTGAAATGCCAACTCACATCCTCCTAACCCTCTCACACCCTCGCCCTCCAGCTCCACCAAGCCCACCGCTTTGCAGGCCCTGGGCCCCCATCCTGGGGAGATGCTGGGGACTCTTAGCCATCCCAGAGCAGGCTGCTGCTCATCTATCTGCAGGGCAGCAGTCTCCATGGACCCCAGCCGAAGACATCTTCACTGCCTACTTCCCTCACACCCTCACACCCTGACTCTGAACTCCAGCCGGGCTCCCTGTCCCCCTTTCTCTGTAACCCCAGCCTAGTCCTGCCTCCATACTCCTTCAGAGTGCATCTGACCCAGGCAGATGAGGGATCAATGCCAATCCAATAACACAGTTGTCTGCCCTCCACAGCTACATTAAGCCTCCCCAGCAGGCTGAGGAAGCACTCCTACTCTTGCCCATGGGCTTATCTAGTTGACCACATTACACCAGTGCCCACTTCCTCTCACTCCCTCTGATGGCGCCGGGGAGTCGCTCCAGGCCAGGCCTGGAAGCCCAGCTGAAAGTCCCCAACACATCCACCCCACACCTCAGAAAGT
Organism: Neomonachus schauinslandi; assembly: GCF_002201575.2. Taxonomy (NCBI): domain Eukaryota; kingdom Metazoa; phylum Chordata; class Mammalia; order Carnivora; family Phocidae; genus Neomonachus; species Neomonachus schauinslandi. Next base: position 112,279,058 of record NC_058412.1, on the reverse strand, counting down.
CCACCTTGAGAGCAGGGATGCAAAAGGGCTGCCCCAATCCCTTGGCAGAGGGAGCCCAGAGAAGGCTGGGGAGGTGCCCAAGGACACACAGCAGGCCCATCTGGCTCTTCTTTAACTACCACTTCTCCTGGCATCTCAGTCTTGGTCTAGGTCCAAGATCCAGGTTAGAGACATGTCAGAGGTCCAGGTTCCAAGTCCAGATCCAATGTCCAGTCTAACATCCAGGTCCAGATCTGAGATCCAAGCCCAACATCCATGTCCAACTTTAAGTCTAGGACCAGGTCCAAGGTCTAGGTCCAAGGTCAATGTCCGAGGTTATAGGTCCAGTCCAAGATTCAGACAAATTCATGTCCAAGTTCAAGTTTCAATGTCTAAGATAAGGTCCAGGTCAATGTTCAGGTTCAGGGTCCACGATTAAGATCCAGGTCGAATTTCTAGTCCAAGGTCATGTCCAGGTCCATTCTCAAGGCTTCCCAGGTTCAAGTCTTAGACCCACCATTAGCTTTCTCTGTGGCCTTGGACTAGTCTTCCCTTACCCCAGCCTCAGCTTCCCTTTCATGAACTCAAGCAGTTGAACTTGATCTCTTTCAGCTCTGACCTTCTAGGGATCCATAAATCTGACTTTCCTAAGAATTTGTCAGTGGGAGTGTGGAATAACAGTGGGAGTGTGTGGGATATAGAATCTGGGGCCCATGGCCTCCCCGAAAGCCTGGAGTCACAAGGGGGCCATGAAGGGCTGGAGCTAAGCATCCACTCTTTAAGCAGTCTCAGTTTGTGGTTCCTGAGGGAGAAAAGTACATCAAGTCCCTATGTCAGCACAGCAATTTACACATCCCAAAGACTCCCTGCACCCCCCAACCCCCCCCCCCCCCCACCTACACACACTATAGGCAAAGGGCAGTGAGCACAGGGGAGGATTAGCTCCAACTTACAAAGGCAAATGAGGCCAGGGAGGCCCATCACTCGCATGAGGTCACAAGGGCATAAATGGTGGACTCTGTCACAACTCCCTGGTGAGTGCTTCATCTACATGTTCTAGGGACCCCCACAGCCTAGAGGCCTCTGGGGGGCACGTGAGAGAGATGAGGCCCTCTGGGGGACACTGCTGAGGAGATGGGGCCCCCAGAGTCTCTGATCTCCCTCCCAGCTGTCTCTAGCTGCCAGCCTTTGGATAGGAAGGGAGGTTAGAATAGGCCCTCTGATTGTACCCTTCTGGAGCAGAGAGACAGTAGGGCAGAAAGCATGGGGCTTGGAGAGCCTGCATGCATTGTGCAAGGGCCTGCTGAAGATTCCCCCAAGGGAAGAGGAGGCTGCTCCACCAGCCAGTGCTAGGCAATTCAAGACCCTTAGCCACCTACTCCTATCTCCACAACCCCTTGAAAAATCTTTCCTATTGATTCCTGCAGAGCTGTGGACCTCCCTATGGGCCACAGGAATTGGGTCACAGTCAGGAAAAAACAGAATATGTGGGATTTCTGGACGGGGGGAGGGGAGGAGGGACTCTGGAATCCTCTAGACACTCCCTGGGCCTGGGTCAGTGGGCATCAGCCCCACACCCTACAGCTGTGGTCACTTTGGGCCAGACCTCATTCTGTCCCCTGATCATCTGGACCCAGGGACCCCCTCCCCAGTGGGCAGGTGTACCAGCTGCCAGGCCCTTGCAGGCGGTGGGTGTCATTTCTGGTCCAGTGCCCAGGGAACAGCTAACAAAGATGCTATAATAAGGGGAGGGGGAGGTACCAGCCCCTTTGCCCAGCTCTGTGAGCAGACAGGAGAAACTATTTTTATCCCGCTTTGCTGCTGACAGACCTGGCTTTCTGCTCAGCTGGCTGGAGCTGATTCTCGAGGCCCGAGGCCCTGGCACAGCAAGAAGCAGCTCTAAATATACCCATGCAGCAGCCCCTCCAGCTCCCACCACCAAGCAGGGCTGGGCCCTCCTCAGGAAAGTGGGCCACCACCAGGCCCCTCTCTGTTTCCGCCCATCTCAAGGCAGGGAAGTGGGACTGGGGCTGGAAATTCCCTGGAGGAAGTTTGGGACTCTGGGAATCTGGGAGAGACTGGGAAAAGGGAGTCCAGGACTAAGAGGCAGGAGGCTGGCCTAGCTCTTGTGTGAACTTGCTTTGTGACCTGAGGTGGGTCAAGGCCCCTCTCTGTGCTTCAGCTTCTGTAGGGCACTGGAGGAAGTGACTATCATGTTCCCTTAGACAGGAGCTAATGTGCACAAAGCACTGAGCAGGGTGCCTTGTACACAGTAAGTACTCAATAAGTGTCAATCATTACTTTTATTACTTTTATTTGCAAAAATTTACAAGGGGCTGGAACATTTTCTCAAGCAGCTTCTCCCCAGCCCCAACACCCCATCATCCCATCAAACACAGGCCAACTAGGTGATGTTATCTGAAGAACCCCACTGCCCCTTTTCCCCACCAACTGTAAACCTCCCACCCCCAGGAGTCTCCATCCAGTTTGGGTATTTTGGAAAAAACAGACTCTGGAGGGTTGTAAGCCCAACTCCTCTGCCAGTGACCTTGGGCAAACCTTCTCCCCTCTCTGGGCCTCCAGGCCTCGGGGCATAGCATAGTGCCTGGCACAGGGGGAGGCTCAGGGGAAGCAGCGGTAGGTAGTAGGGGTGCTCTCTATCGGAGATGCCCCCGCCCTCACCCCAACGGGCCAGACTGTTGGATGAGACTGTGTCTGTGGAGCACCTAGCACCTTAATCTTCATAAAATTCCCTTCCCACCACTCCTTTGGGTGCAGGATTCTTAATTTTTTAATGGATTCTGGACCTTCCATCTAAAGTATTAAGACTCGTAGGCAGAGAACACCAGAAGTCATTCTCAGATGACAGGTGCACGGTATCTCCGTATGTCCAAAGTATCCCTCCAAGTGGCAGGGGTGGCTCTGGTCCCTATCCCTCAAATAGGGGATTTGAGCCCAGAGAGGCTGTGTGACTTGCTCAAGGTCACACAGCTAGAATATGGGTAAAAGAGCCTGGATGAGAGCATTCCCTGGCCTTCTCTCTGGATCCCTGGCCGTTCCTGCCTCTATTGGGACCCAAACAGGAGAGCCCTGTCTCACCCTGTCAGATGGAGGACAGGCAGCTCAGCCATCTCTGGTCACCTGTGGAGCAGAGGAAAGCATCTAAAACCCATCTGAGTTCCATGCACAGTTAGAGCACAGCTTAGAGTGTCCTGAAGGGTTCTCCAGGGTTGAGGACCAGAGAGGTGGGGTGGTTTGCCCAAGGTCACAGAGCAGCCTGAGACACCTGTGTGTGTCTCCTTCTACTCCTGGTAGATTAGAAGGATATCACCAGGACATGTAGGGATGATAATGATGACAATAACAAAAGCAGCTTGAGAGGCTATTGTGTGCCAAGCATTGTACTAAGCACTTTATATGCATTAATTCATTTAATGCTATTATGAGCTCCCTTATACATATGTGGCACAAAAAGGTTAAATAACTTGCCAAGGTTACATAGACAGGGAGAGGGCTAGGCTGATCTGAGGAGGATGAGGTGGAGTTGGGGGGGGGGGTTGGGGGTGTGGAGGACAGGAAAATGGGCGTCCCTGAGGATCTCTTCAGCCACGATGCAGAAAGAATCTTTAAAGCATACCAGTCAACCTTCTTCCTATACAGACCAAATCCAGAGAGGTTAAGTAACCTGGCCAAGGTCACAAAGCAAGTTAGAACCACCTCATCCTAACATGACCACGCAAATTCTCATATAACCCCCAATTCCCCCCCACCCCCACCACCCATGCTGAGCTCCACAGCTGCTGGGAATCAGGTCTGGCTAGCACTGCCTGTCCTGAAGGCAGTTCTGCATCCATCCCCAGGCAGAGGAGCAGCCTTTGTTTGAGGCACCCCTGTTTCTATGTAAAGAGCCCCCCAGCGACTGGAATAAGGTGCTGCAGTGCCACAGGCTGCCACCAGAGGGCACCATGGGCAGGAAGCCCAATTTGGGGGAGGATTTGCCTGGTTCATTGAACTCTTATTACCCACCAAAAGTTTCCTCACCTGAACATGATGTAGAAATTACATATCCTGAGGAAAGAGAGGCCCAAAGAAGAACATCAAGATGTGTCTTGGCAGGTGCCAAGAAAACTGCAGCACAGAAACCCATCTGGGGAGATTATTATTACTAATAATAACAGCACACATGCATCGGGGGTTTGCAATGTGCCCAACACTGGGTTGGGATCCTGGCTCTAAGTTACTTTGCTGGGCATGTTACTTAATTACCTTGTGTCTAAATTTCCTGATCTATGTAAGGTGGTACCAACTGGAGTCATGAGGATGGAATGCATTCGTGTATATAAAGCCCTTAAAACAGCATCTGACACGTTAAGTACTCTAGGATGCTCATCATTATTTGTTCATTTTTCACTTACTGTTTGTTTACTCATAGACTCCTTACTACAACTGTATGCATGCTTACATTATCCCCCATTCCACAGCTGGGGCAAGAAAGGCACAGAGAGGTCAAGCAGTTTGTCTAAGGTCACACAGCTGGGCACAGTAAAGTTGGAACTCCATTCAGGCAGTGTGGCACCAAGGTGGTGCTCTTAACCAGTATGCCATCCTTATTTCATAACAGAACATGCAAGGCACTGGTCACATGATAAATGATCCCCTGCAAGTGGATCCTATACTATCTATCCCCTGAGGCACAGAGAGGTGCATGACTTGCTCAAGGTCACCCAGAATCTCTGCCAGGAATCAAGTTGTCCCAAGACCAAGTAGACAGAATGGTTTGTAGCAGATCCTGCTGGGCTGGGGACTGAGGTTGGCCTGGCAAATCTTTATCACCATTTATCACCCATTTCACAAATACTTATGGAGTGCCCACAAGATGGGGCATTGGGGATAGGAGGTGAACCACCCAGCTATAGCCCCTTCCTTGGGGACCTCTGGGGGTATGGAAAACAAGGGGAGCAGTGCAGTGGGTTCCAATCCTTGCTCCATCCCTTGAGCAAGTACCATCACCACTCCTGCTTCCATTTCTTTATCTGTAATAGAAGTGTTTTTGTGATATGTGGTCGGATGATGAAAGTGAAGCGCTGAGCACAGAGCCTGGCATGCAGTAAGTGCTCAGTAAATATTAGCTATTATTATCATTATTCTCAGTAGTTACAATGGGAAGAAATATAGCAGAGAGAGGAGGTCTGGGAGTGCCCGACAGGTATTTCACTTAGTCTGAAATAATGCTCCTTGAATGTCCTGGGGCCTGAGTACGAGGCCTGATTCCTGGAGTGGGAGGTGGGGGACCTCCAGACAAAAGGCAGACAGGAGGGGAGGAATCGGCTGCTGAGAGGCTGGGCAACCTTCCCTCCCCAATTAAAAAACTGCCAGCACCATTGCCTTCTCTGCAACCAGAGCCCCTCCCTACTGAGTCATCCATCCCCACCATCCCCAACCACTTCTGTGTGCAGAGGGTCCTGTGCCAACATCTGAAGGGAAAGAAGAAAAAATAAGGGGCCTAACCTTGCCTCCGGGGCTGGGGGACAGTCTTCACAGACTTCACTCTGTCACCATCCCAGATTTCAGATGAGAGGAAAAGGTACAGAGGCTGAATGAGGCAGGCGGTTTCAAGGAAGGAAAGCTCTGAATCCAGTTCCCTGCTTACAAAGTCCTCTCCCGCCTGCTTTCTTGAGTGGGGGAGGCTGGAAGTGGGGTGTGGGGAGAGTAGGTCTCAAGGTCAGAAGGAGAGGGTCAATTCTCCTGCTTTGCCATTCCCCAGCTTGAAACCTTGGAAAGGGGCCTCACCTTCATTGTTCTCCCGGAATCAAAAGACAATGGAAACACAACCTTGGTGCCAGGTTGATAAGTTTGTGCATATCTGCCAGAAATTCTCCTGGGAGCCCAGACCCCAGGGTCCTCAGGGAGGGTGCTGAGACCAGGCTAGGCCCTGAGGGGGAGAGGGGGGAGACAAATCAGGGTGGCCCCTGCAGTTGGGAATCCCCTGGGAGAGCCTCAGTCGGCCTGCCCACCAATCACACAAACCCAAGGTAGACAGGATTTCTGGTCCAACTCCAAAGAGGAGGGAGGAAGAGGGGGAGGTGAATTCTCACAGGGAGACTCCAGAATGCTTCTAGTGGAGCTGGGAGCAAAACAGGCTTGGGAGCAAGTACAAGGAAGTCCCCTTCCTAGACCACCTATTACTTGCCACACACCTGACCTCTTAAATCCTCTAGCAACCCTGGGAAGTGGGTCTAACAGGATTTTTAATTCATTTATGCAACATCTACTTATTGCACACCTTTTTTGAGCCAGGCACATGCTGGGCACACAGATCCAGCCCTTGGAAGCTCATAGTCGGGTGGGGGAGGCAGACAATTAAATAATCTTCAGTGAAGTCGCTTTTTCAAGCAAGTAAAAAGCGTAATTATAATAGCTAACATTTATATAGCAATTACTGTGTGCTCACTCCCTCTCTCTCTCTCTCTCTCTTTCCCGATTTCCTTACACGGAAAATGGGGATGATAACAGTAGCTACTTTGCAGGGTCTGTAAGGGTTGAATGAGTTAACATACATAATGCACTGAGGCAGAGCCCGGTGCACGCTTAATACACGCTTCTTTTCATCACTTAACTCTGCCCTTCCAAAGACTCTGGGAGGGACTGTCCAAACATAAGCTCCATTTTGTAGATGAGGAAACAGATTCAGAGAAGTTATAGCAAGCACCAGAACAGCAGAATGTTGTTAGAATAAAGACAGCATGGCCTCTGGCGTCAACCTGCTAAGGTCTGAATCTTGGCTCCATCACTTACTAGCTGCGAGTTTAGACTCTTTATTTCTCTATCTGTAAAGTGGGTGTAATAACAGTAAGACTTTCACTGCGTGGTTGTGAGCACTTAAGAAGACAGTGAACGCACAGCCAGTAGAACCATGGGGGCACCGTGCTCCAAGAGGGTGGCGTAGGGGTTGTTTTCATCGTGGCCCATGGAGGAAGGATCTGAACCCAGGCGGGACGGAGGTTCACGACAGGGACCACTGTCTTACCGGCAGCCAACGTCTCCCAAGAGCGAGCACGGGGACGCCGCGCTGCACGGCGCGGGGAGTGACCCGCACTTGGCGGCGCCTCACCTTCGTCCCCGCTCCCTTCCCGCCCCTACAGGTTACGCCCCGCACTGCCTGTCCCCCAGCAGCTACGATGCGGACCAGAAGCCGGGCCTGGAGCTGGCGCCTGCCGAGCCCGCCTACCCGCCGGCGGCGCCGGAGGAGTACAGCGACCCCGAGAGCCCGCAGTCCAGCCTGTCGGCGCGCTACTTCCGCGGGGAGGCGGCCGTGACCGACAGCTACTCCATGGACGCCTTCTTCATCTCGGACGGGCGCTCGCGGCGGCGGCGCGGCGGGGGCGGCGGGGACGCGGGCGGCGCGGGGGACGCCGGG
>NC_058412.1:112270753-112271262 GCF_002201575.2 Neomonachus schauinslandi | reverse complement strand
ACGTACGCCACGTCGTCGAACCTGAGCCGCCACAAGCAGACGCACCGCAGCCTGGACAGCCAGCTGGCGCGCAAGTGCCCGACGTGCGGCAAGGCGTACGTGTCCATGCCCGCGCTGGCCATGCACGTGCTCACGCACAACCTGCGCCACAAGTGCGGCGTGTGCGGCAAGGCCTTCTCGCGGCCCTGGCTGCTGCAGGGCCACATGCGCTCGCACACGGGCGAGAAGCCGTTCGGCTGCGCGCACTGCGGCAAGGCCTTCGCCGACCGCTCCAACCTGCGCGCGCACATGCAGACGCACTCGGCCTTCAAGCACTACCGCTGCCGCCAGTGCGACAAGAGCTTCGCGCTCAAGTCCTACCTCCACAAGCACTGCGAGGCCGCCTGCGTCAAGGGGGCCGAGCCGCCCCCGCCGCCCCCCGCCGGCCCCGCCAGTTGAGCTGCCCGCTGCCCTCGGGCCCCCCACCTCCGCCTCCGTCCTCTCCGCGCCCCAGCAGCGTTTCCCTGCCC
>NC_058412.1:112221424-112270653 GCF_002201575.2 Neomonachus schauinslandi | reverse complement strand
TTGGGGACCCCCCCTCCCAGCCCGGAACTTTTCTCTCCCGCCCCCCAGACCCACCCTTCACCTCTGGCACTGGTTTCCCCAACGCACCCCGACCACATCGTCCTTTCCGGTCCCGAAACTCGGACCTTGACCCCCTGTCTCCGCCCTCAAGGCTCCCAACTCAGGCACCAGGTCCGCACCTCTCCCGGGCCCGCGGAGCCGGAAGTTTCTCCCGCCCAGACCCCGCACCTCTCCCCTTCCAACTTTAAGACCTTTCCTCTCACTTCTCAGCTGAGTCTCTCCTACAGTTCCTCTATTGGAACCCCAGTCTAAGGCCCAAACCTACCTTTGACTCTCAAGACTGTCCTGTCCACACCGGTACGCAGGCCCTGCAGCTCCCAGGCCACATTCCAACCCCAAACCCTCCTTCTGGCCTCTGCCGAGTCTTGCTGTATGTGTGCCCATCTAGGGATCTAATCCTCATCCCTCTTGGGAGTCCCCAGTCTGTCCCTGATGCCCTCTGTACCTGGCCTTAGGTCCAGCCATTCACACCCCGCCCCCTACACCACTCTCACATACATTTCCCACTCTCTTAGGTCCTGGGGCCTTCTCAACCACTCCCACGCCCTACTCTCTCCAGACCCCCTCAACCCTCCAGCAACTCTCACCCCTTTGAGTTCACCTGACCTGGGGCAGACTTGAGGGGCAGTTCAGGCCCTGCCCCCTACCGTAGTCCTCCTCTCACCCCAGGACAGCCCCTCCCTGGGCTTCCAGCCTCTAGCCGCCCTCTCCCCAGATTCTCTGAGCACTTTCCCCCACCCCCAGGACTACAGGTACCCCTCCTTATTTGTTGGGGGGAGTCTGGGACACCTCACAAATGCCCTTCCCCCTGTCTGGCTGGGCCTCTCCAGTTATTTATTTGTTTATTTATTATTTATCTATTTATTATTATATTTACTCTCTTGGCCTCACCCAGGGATGGTCTGGCTTCCCCAGCTGGACTGGGAGGTCAGGGAACCAGGCAAGGAGAGGGACAGCAAAGGCCATAAAATGCTGTCCCCCCACCACACACACACCCCCCCTCTTGGTGAGTGAGGGAGAAGCCTCACCCTCATCAGAGCCTGAACTCGCTGGAGAAGGGGGCACGAGAATGGGAGGGATAGCCTGCTGACCCTCAACTTGGGGGGTGAGGGGTATGAGGAGGTCCAGTCATGGGGCAGGTCCCCGCCCTCCTGAGCCTTCCACTCCCACTCCAGGGAGACCGGAGAGAGGAGTCTCCTCGATTTGTTTCCTATTTATTCCTCTTCTCGAGGGACCCCAGGTTCCAGGGACCGACTGAGCCCCGGACCCCGCTGGGGCCTCCGGCCCGCTCCGCTCCCGGGAGGAGCGCTCCCTCCCGGCCACGTCTATGCAACTCTCCCGGGCAGAGGGGCCGGGGCTGCCAGCTGCCCCCCCGGTGGCCGCCACTACCTCCCCCGCCGCGCTTTTGCATGCCCGGGCGAGGACCGAAGCACACACCTCCACGCTCACGGGCCCTGGCCCCCTCTGCTTTAATTAAGCACACGCCTCTGCCCCATCACTAGGCGCCAGCTCTGGGGGCAGGAGTCCTGGACTCTCCGACCCTCCCTCTCTCCCCACCCAGCCACAAAGGAGGGTGGAGACTGGAGGAGCCGCGGGAGCAGGGGCACTTCTCTAGGGCTTCTCAGCTCCAGGCCCGCCTCGGGGAAGGGAGGTAGCAGGGATGGGGGGAGGGAGAGGGGTCGCAGGAGCAATTACGGAGGGTGTTGACCCTGTAAATAGGAACTTCCGACAGCAATAATTTTCCATGCATGCTAAGCCTTTTGGCCATATTTTGTATGAGCGCTTGGCGCTCCCCCTCCCTCTTCCTCCTCCCCTGTCTCGCACCCCAGACCCCCATCCTTCCTCACCTCCAGCAGTATTACTTGTAACGCAATTCAGGGATATTAAAGGGACTTTGGCCACTCACCAGCGCCTCTAGATCTTGTCACTGGGGAGGGGTGTGGGCAGGGGCGGCAGCTGGATTTTCTTTTTTTCTTTTTTCCTTTTTACATTTTTTAAAACTTACTAATCTTGTTGATTGCAGCTAGATTTTTTTCCACTCCATTTCCCTCCCTCTAGCCTGACCACCCTGTAGCTGCCACCAAGGGTCACACACTCGGAGGGGGGGGGGTGAGGGTATCCTTTGACATCCACAGAGTCCCAGGCATCCTCAGTCCTAAATATTCCTCAAATACTGATGTTGCAAACTCAAAGATTTCAAGAACCAGATTAATAGCATGAATGAAGCAGGTTCCTTTAAGACATTAGGGAATGTTGGAACCTGTGACTAACAGGAAAGATTGTGTCTCACCTTAGAGAATTCAAGTTAACTAAACCTGCCAAACAAATTACAACCGTGAGCCAGATTTGTCTCTTGACAGCCAGTTTACAACCCCTAATTCTTCCCCATTTCATCCCCTGCTGCTTTGGCCGAGTTTGGGGCCAGCCCTATTGGTCACACCTGAGCAAGTACATGCATGCAAAACGGTCAACTTCAGCTGGGCAGGCAAAGTTGTCCCAAAACAGTAAGCTGCCCCTAGAGCCAGTGAACGACTTGTCTTCAAAAGTGTTCAGGAAGATGTTGAACAGCCACTCCATCCTCCTTGACAGCTACCTTGGTGATCTTTCAAAATACAAATAGGTCCTTGCCTTACTAAAAACCTCACTGGGGACCATCACAACATGCCACTTAACTCCACCCCCCAGCATGGACCCACTGAGAGGTGCTTTGAGGGCTGGATGTCAGGCTGCAGGCTGGAACTCCATCTCCCCTGGGGCCATCTTTTGGGATTCCTCCTTTTGTGAGCAGTACACTCAACTTTTAGACCTTCAACGGGTGCTCATCTGCCTTCCTCTTCACATACCCCTGGACAGGCAGCTCTAATCCGAGCGATGTGCTACATGACTCCAGCAATGAGAGCAGTTTGCCCCCTCGCCCCACCAAATCTCCAATGGGGCTTTGAGGAGCCCAGGAACCTGTTGCCTTCCCTCGCCAGCCACACACAGTCCTCTGTGGCTACACATTGCTTCTGATCTGAGGTTGCATCACTTACATCTGCTTCAGATCCAGGGGGCAGAACCCACTCCAGACCCATATTTTATAAACATCTCATACCCTGTATTAAATCCCCTTAAAGCAGAAAGTGCTTAACACAGGGAACTGGCTGCTGACAAAACTGCAGGAAGGACTGAAGGGGAGAGCCCTCAGCTGGGCTCCCTAGAACATCCCCACAGAACTGGCCCACCAGGGGAGCTGCCGCCTCTCCCAAAACCAGCCAGGGGCATCAGGCAGCTCACTGGAACTACTGAGTTCAGGAACACAGCACTATCAGTGGGACCCAGGAATCAGGAGGCCCCTGCCACTGCCTTTCAAACTGTCTCCTGTCTCCCACTGTGCTGGCGGCTCAACACTGGAACATCGGTACAGAAAACTTGGGGCTCCATGACCACCTTGCCAGCAGCCAGAGACAAGGCACTAAGAAAATGGCGCCTGCCCACTTCCACCATCCAAACTCCACAGAAGTGCATCCAACTGGCCAAGCCCAATTCAGTGTCATTATCCTTGCTGCAGGGAAGTCTGAGAAATGGAGTTTTTAACTCTGCAACAAACAATACAGAAGGCACCCTAGAGGGAGGTGGGAATGGCTGCTGGGTACCCACTCTCTACCTCCTGTCCTTCCCTCCTTGATTGGCAGCCATGCAGTCTGGGAACTGAACATCAGCTTAAGGGGTGGTCCTGACTGGGTCAAAGAGTAATCCTGTCCCCCGTGGGCTGATAAATGGGTCTATGACTCAATTCTGGCCAAAGAAGCTTAAGGAGAGGCTCCCTGGAAGCTTTCAGGAAAGTTCGCTTCTCCCTCTCCTTTAAGACAAAGGAAGCCAAGTCTCTCTTCCCCCTGAATGTGAACAGGGAAGCATGTCATCTTGTGACCATGAAGGGAACCAGCCTTCGCCTGAAGCCCATACCCTGGAGAACAACGCGGAGGGATGGAAAAAGCCCATATCCCGGATGACATCAGGGAATGCCGAAAAAACCGCCCTAAAGCCCACTCAATATGCTGCCTCTAGACTTCATGGTGTGTGACATGAGTGTCTTTATTTGTTTAAGTCAGCTGGATCGGGCCCGTTACCCGCAGCCCTCGGCACCTCAACTGGCCAGGCATTCCAGGCTGCTTTTCACAATTCTCTCAAAGACCTCCATGACTCAGCTCTGGTTCTCCTCCTACCTGTCTGGCTGCTCCATCTAGCGACTTGGCGGACCCACGTTCCTATACCCAAGTTCCTGCTCCTCCTTGTATGCTTTGTGTTCCACAGGGTTCTCTCCTAAACTCTCCTCCTCTCACTGTACTCTCCTGAAACCCATGGCTTCAATTTCCACCCACAGCCAGATTCGCAGATTTACATTTCCAATTCCAGCCTCCTCTCCAAGCTGCAAATCCGTATCTGCCTGCAGGCCCCCTCCACTCCGGTACCCCAACAGCACAGACTAGCCAAGTCTGAGGCTGCCTTGTGCTTCTCCAGGGTTCCCCCACCTCCTTGAACGGCACCAGCACCCATCCAGTCTTGCAGCCAACAAAACCCAGAAGTCATCTCTCCCACCTCTGTCTCCCCATCCTAGCATCTAGTCGGACACCAGCTTCCAGTGATTGTTCCTCTCCATGATCTCAGTGCGCCCCCCCTAGTCCATAGCTACCATCATCTCTTCCCAGGACCGGCCTTCTCACTGGTCTCTCTGGATCCATTCTGCCTCCCCCACCTCCCTTCCTCTCTTCACAGCAGCCACAGTGTTCTTTTCAAAAATGCAGGATCTTCTCTGATCGTGTCACTACCACCCACCACCCCCACTTCCCTGCTTAAAGCACTTCAGTGACCTCCTCTGTGGGGAGAGAGGGAGTGGAACGTGCTTAGGATGACTTTTAAAGCCTTCTCTGGCGTGGCTCTTTCCATCATTCCAGCTGAATCTTCAACTGTGTGACCAGCTGCCTCTTTTCAGCACTTTTGCTCTCTCCTACCACAGGGCCTTTGCATAAACTACTCTCTCCACCAGTAATGTACTCCATCTGCATTGCTATCACTACCACCCTTACTAGTTAATGCCTTTTCCATCCTTCATCCCCCAGCTGTGTCGTCACTTCCTCAGAGGCCACGTGCTGTTCATTTACAGCACTTACCATCAGGGTACACTTTTCCATTAATGCATGTGATCATTTGGTCATTATCTGTCTCCTCCACTAGACTATAAACTTCATGAGACTGAGAATAAAGTGTCTTTTTGCTCATCACTAAATCCTCTAGGTCTAGCACAATGCCTAGCCAATAGCAGATGAATGATAATTATTTTTTAATGAACTACATACATTTAAGTCATAATCAATAATGGTAGCTTATGCTTTAAAAAAAAAAATCTGTCCCTCATGGCCATAGCTGATTGGTTCAAATGTGAGCATCTGACTAGAATTTGGAAATTTCCTCTCTCCGTCTCTCTGAGTCATAAGACCAGCTAGCTACTTATCATTATGCCTTCTCTCTTTCCTTAGTAAGAGCACTCCAATTTTAGCTGAGCACACTGCCACACAGAATGGAGACTACATATCCCAGCTGCCCTTGTGGCCAGGGTGGCCATGGGACCAAATTCTGACCAAACACATGCCAGGGAAAGTGTTACATGGAGCTTCTGAGACAGCCCCCTAAAAAGGAAGGGGTCATGTCCTTTTGCCTTTCCACTTCTCTACCACTTCAGCATCAATCTTATCCAGAAGGTGACTTTGAGAATAAAAGCCCGACTCTTTTCTTTTTCTTTTCCGTGAAAGGTTATGCTTTAGTGTGTTTTAAACTTCTCTTGTCAGGCTTCTCTTGCTAAAAGCCAAACATAATCCCTGCTGACAGCCACGTTCCTGTCATACAGAGGTAATCCCTGTGCCAAGTGAGAGACAAAGTCTCTGAACCCACTTTTCCCTGAGGCCCAGCTTCACCCCAGCGTCATGGGAGCCAAATGTCCCCATTTTCATTAAGCTAATTCACTTTGGCTTTCCTCACTTGCAAACAAGAATCTTGGCTAATACACTGAGACGAGTCTGGAAGCACAAGCACGGAGAGACCTTCAAGATCTATTATTAATTCAAAATGTAATCAAACTGCTCATATTTATTGAGCACTTACAGTGTGTTGCGCACTGTTCTAAGGACTTTACCTACATCATCTCTTTTCATTCTTCCAACAACCCTACAAATTAGATGCCATCATTATGGCCATTTTGCAGGTTAGGAAACTGAGGCACAGACAGGTGACTGGCCCTAACTCACACATCTAGCAAGAGATGTGTCATTTTAACCCAGGCAAGGGGCAGAACTATTGGGGATGACCTATGAAATTGCCCCTTTGCCCTAGTTTTGCCCCCCTGCCCCCCACCCCTGGTAGCAGAGCCAGAGACTTGAGTGCAGGTGGTTTCTCTGGGAGGTGATTCCAGGAACCAGGAGTGGGAGGCAAGAAGAATAAGACAGAAGGGGGTGTTAGTGAGCCCACTGCTGCAACAACACGGCTGGGTACTGCTGGTCTCTAAAAAGGGTCTGGAAAGTTCCAAATGGTTTGGAACACCTCTCACAATTGTCCACCTGTGACAGTGGAAGACTGGCTTTTACTCACTAGCTCTTATCCCCATCAGTGAATACTCTAACATCTCTGGGATGTGCTTGTGAGTAAGCAAAGCTCCCACAGAGATGGAAAATGTGGACAACACAGGGCCCTTGGGCTGGGAAGCTGGCAGGGCTTGCACAGAACCTCCCACCACAACTTCTGTTGAAATCAAAGGTGGGTCAAGAGGACCGGACACTGACACCCAGACTTTTACTCCCCCGTCTCCTCATCAACAACCCTCACATCTGTCCAGACATCCACCCACCACTGAGCCCCTCTGGGTGGCTCAAAGAAGGCTGACCTCAGGGGTGTGGCTGGCTGGTCTCCTCTGGGCCAATCCCAGTCATCCCAGTGGGTGACAGGCTCCAGCACTCATGCTTAAACAGCTCACATAGGGCCTGTCCCTGGAGAACATTCTTAACCCTGACTCAAGTTAACTCAATCAGACTGGAGGGAAAAGCTTTAATTCCATCATCGCTGGGGCAAGGGGTAGGGGGTCCCTCTCTCTTCTGGATGTGAACTGCTACGGACTGAGCCTGTGTCCCCCTAAAATTCATATGTGGAAGGCTAATCCTCAGTGTGGTGGCATGCAGAGATGGGGCTTGTGGGAGGCAGGGCCCTTATGAATGTGATAAGCGAGCGTCCCTACAGGCAGAGAGCCCAGAGAGCTCCCTCGCCCTTCCACCACAGGACAGCAGCAAGAAGACAGCAGTCTGTGAACCAGGAAGAGGTTCATCACTCCTTGATCCCGGACTTCCAGCCCCCAGGACTGTGGGAAACAAATGTTTATTCTGTAAGCCACCCCAGGCTATGGTATTTTGGTATAACGACCTGAGCTAAGACATAAGCGAGGAAAGAGGTTGCCCTGGTTGGCGCCGGCAGCCATCCTGTGACGACGAGAAGCAGTTGTGGTGTGAAACTGTCTCAAGACCCCACGGAGATGGGGGTTCTTCAGCAGGCACTGAAGCTGCAGAAGACAAAGGCAAACTTTCTGCCTAAAATAAGAACAGGAAACTCAAGGGTTGGTAGAAGTGACAGAAAATGGAGAGGAAAACAGAAAGAGAGAATGGGACCAAGCAACATGGCAGGATCCTGGACGTAGAAATGGGCAAGAGCACTTCAGGGGTGGGGGAATCTAAAATTTAATGTTCCTTTTATGGCACCTTTATGGGAAGAGGAAATCCTTCCCTCTTCCCAAACACTTAGAAAATTCCTCTGTAGACCCAAATGCCTGCTGAATGAGATTCTTTGTCAAAAATGAAAGAGAAGGGGAGGAGTAGAGAGCCCAGGAGCAAGATGGGGGGAGCAGGTAGTCAGAGACTTTGGCGGCAGACAACAAATGTGGACTCTGGCTGGTTTGGACAGAAAAGGAATTTATTGATGTCCTGCCCCTAACTCCCCTGGACCACCTCTGAGGTCATACTCTAAGCAGGCAGCTTCATCCTCTGTCCTCAGACGCTTGCTTAGTTTGAGTACAGAGCAGTCAACAATGGCAGAAATGTAACATCCTCAGGCCACCCTCAACCAGTGAGGGGCAGGAGTCAGTGAATAAATACCCAGCCCCCTGTCCCTCAGGGGGACAATTCTGATGCATAATGCTTCTTCAGAGAGTCCCTAGCAGGAGTGAGCCCCACTTGCCCACCAAGTTAACGTGCTCATCAGCGTACCCTTTATTGGCATTTCTCCTTTCCCTAGTACTTCCTGGCATCGCCTCCTACAGTAGATGTGTGTTCCAAAGATGGCCATAACACCTCCACCCACAAGCTCTTTTAGAACCTTGCTATTCCTTCCATCAAGAGACAGAGTCTCTGTCCCCTTCCCTTGAGCCGGGGGGGGGGGGGGGAATTCTTGTGACAGCTCCCGCAAATAGAACACTGCAGAAATGATGCTATATGACTTCCAAGACTAGTTTGGGAAAGGCCATGAAGTTTCTGCCAGGTTCTCTTAGGACACTCACTCTTAGAAGCCAGCCGCCATGCCATGGAGAGGCCACATGTAGGTGTCCTGGCTGACAGGCAGTACCATCCAACAGATGCATAATGGAAGTCACCTCCAGATGATTCCAGCCCCGGCCATCAAGTCACTCCCCGCTGTTGAGTCACCTGGATGATGGCCCAGACATTGTGGAGAAGAGACAAGCAGTCCCCGCTGCATCCTGTCTGAATTCTTGACCCACAGACTCTGTGAGGATAGTAAAGTGGTTATTTTATGCTACTACATTTTGGAGTGGTTTGTTTTGCAGCGGTAATAACTAGAATATTTCCCAAATAAACTACCTGCACACAGTCCCTGTCTCAGCATCTACTTTTGGGAGAATCCAAACGAAAACACAAGGATATTGTGTAGATGCCAGAACCTCTCCAACTTCCAGTTCCAGGCTTCCATTGGCCCCAGTGGAAGGTCCTTCATCCTACTTCCAACGAGAGGCTTTTCTCCGTCTTATTGGTTTAAGGACAGATGGGCCAATATAATGGAATTGCCGATTGGGCAGGTCTGGTCAGGGTCCATCCAGGTGGGGTCCATCTACCCCACCATGGCATCTGTCCCCCAACACAATTCTGATTGTGGGGAAAGAAGGGTCCCCATAGGAAAACTAGGTTACAGCTACCAGGCCTTGCTAGTTCTTTTTTTTTTTTTTTTAAGATTTATTTATTTATTTGAGAAAGAGCACAAATATACACAGGGGGAGGGGCAGAGGGACAGAGAGAGCGAATCCCAGGCAGACTCCTCACTGAGCACAGAGCCTGATGAGGGGCTGGATCTCATGATCCTGAGATCATGACCTGAGCCGAAATCAAGAGTCAGACGCTTAACTCACTGAGCCACCAGGCACCCCCAGACCTTGCTAGTTCTGTTCAGCAGTCAGGGGCCATGAACTTCAGGGTCAGTGGACCCTCCTGAACCCAGAGGTTAGTGCCAATTAAGCTAAGCCAATCGTGGTAATTCCACTCCCCTTGCCAAGGATTGGTTTGGGCACAGACATGCGATATAATTCTTGCCAATGAGATAAGAGGAAAAGGCTCATGGGCAAGGAGTGGAGGAGTAAGGAATGGTGAGTAAAGCTTTCTTCACTCTTTTTTTTTTTTTTTTAAAGATTTTATTTATTTATTTGAGAGAGAGAGAATGAGAGACAGAGAGCACGAGAGGGAAGAGGGCAGAGGGGGAAGCAGACCCCCTGCTGAGCAGGGAGCCCGATGCGGGACTCGATCCCGGGACTCCAGGATCATGACCTGAGCCGAAGGCAGTCACTTAACCAACTGAGCCACCCAGGCACCCAGCTTTCTTCACTCTTAAAAAGAAGCACAAAGGGATGTCCTAAGTTCTGCCTTTGAAAGTTGTTGTATAGTGATGTGATGCTTGGAGCTACAGCAGCCATCTTGGGACTGCAAGGGGGCAAGCTTGAGGATTAAAAACCAGAATACAGGGGATGAAAAACTAAGAACCTACTGCCTACAACGGCAAAATGGGGCATTACACAAAGCATGGAGCACTTAAGCGAACCCTCACAATTCACACCCATAACAACTTTGAGTGACGCGCAGTATTGCTCATCAGAAAGGGTAATGAGTTCAGGTACAGAAAGTGTCAGTAACTAGTCCATGCAGCAAGCTCCCCTCCCCACAGTGGGTACCATCTCTGGTTTTCTCCAGTTAAGACGGTGATATGCATTCCCCATGCAGATGCCAACCAGGGTGAAGAGGAGAACAACCAAACCAGATAAGCCTGTATTTACCAGATAGGCCTGTTTTCAGCCAGGTCTGAGACCGTCCAACCTCCTCGCTTTTGCTAGAGCTGTGCTTCTGGCTGGAATATCCTTCATGTCTACCTTCCATTCAACACCATGCATGTGCCATGTACCTTTCTAAACACTTCATGCATTACTCTCACTCTCCCTGGCAATCCAGAGAAGAAACTGAGGCAAGAGAAGGCGAGTTAGCCCCCCCAAAACACACACACACACACCCTCAAGTCACACGATTTAGTACGTGGTGGAGCCAGGATTCAAATCCATACCATTCAAGTGACTCCAAAGCCTACACCTGCTTCTTCCCTCTCCCTCCCCAGGACCAAGCCGCAAGTTCCAGTTTGAATGCCTCTCCCCCAGGGAGCCTTTCCTGATGCTCTCAGTCAAATAGGGCCTCTCCTTCAGCACTCTGGGTGTTCATGATAAAACCAGTCACGTTCCTTGGTTACTGCTGTGGAAGCACTGATTTACCCCCCACTCTGCCCTCCATCAGCCATTATCTCCAAATGTTCCCCAAATCTCCCCATAACCATTTTAACAGAAGAGAATGCTGAGGCTCAGAGAGGTTAAGCAACTTGCCTGAGACCACACAGCTAGGCAGTGGCCCAATGGGATCCAAACCCAGGCAAATCTGTGCCGAAGTCCTAATGTTGCCATGGATGCTGATAAACAGCTGGAATTTAAACCAGGAGCCTCTGGGGTGCCTGGGTGGCTCAGTGGTTAAGTGTCTGCCTTCGGCTCAGGTCATGATCCCAGGGTCCTGGGATCGAGCCCCGCATGGGGCTCCCTGCTCCGCGGGGAGCCTGCTTCTCGGCTTCTCCCTGTTCCACTCCCCTTGCTGTGTTCCTGCTCTTGCTATCTCTCTCTCTCTGTCAAATAAATAAATAAGTAAACCAGGAGCCTCTGCCTACCTCCCCCTGGCCCCAGAGGATGCTGGGTGCTGAACCTGGGCCTCAGAGGACAGAGGACTTTGAATGGGAGAGAGTGGGGCTTGCACTCAGCATGTCTGGACCCAAGTCATCACCACCGCCACCACCCCCCCCCCCCTCAGGCTCAGTGTCCACATCTGTAAGCAGGTGTTGGTGGCTAAGTGGTCCTGGGCTATAAGGCTCAGATGACTTTCATTTTCAGCTGCCCTACCTTGGACAAGCAGTTCAATAATTCTACGTCTTAGTGGTGCTGTGAGGATGCGATGAGAGAGTTAGTGGGCATGCTTAGGGCAGTACCCACACATTGTCAGCAGCATTCCAGAAGGCTCCTTGTGACAGTTACTTTGGCTGAACAGAGGCAGCCAGCAGTGAGGTACAGAATGTACTCTGGAGTGAGACAGCCTGGATTTGAACCCTGCCTGGCTCAGCCACTTACTAGCTCCGTGACCTTGGGCGAATCACTTAAAGCTCGCTGTGCCTCAGTCTTCTCGTCTGTAAAAAGGGAATAATAATCACACCTATCTTGCGGGGTTGTTTGGAGACTGAAATAAGTTAATACCCATGCAAAGTGTTCCGAACACCGCCTGACAGCACCAGATTCGTAGTTTTACTCTTGTCGGTATTGGTATCGCTTCCTCGGCCATTCCGGCTACTGCTCCGACGGCCGGGGCCGCCGAGCACCGCGGGTTTTGCCGACTCATCCTCGCCCGGCAGGTCCGGCCGCCCCCCTCGTCCCCGCCCCCGCCCCCGCCGCGGGCCTGAGTCACCCGGGCCTCCGCGTCAGCCGCGCCCCTCCCGCCCCGCGACCTGCAGACTCACCCTGAGTCAGCCCGCCCGGGCGCTTCCACTCCGGGACGCGGCGCGGCGGAGGGGAGGCTACGGGGCGCCCCCCGGCGGACAGCCCGAGTCCCGCGCGGTCTGCCGCGCGCAGCCCGCGGGGAGCGCGGGGCCGGACCACTTCCGGGCGGGGGGGACACGCGCTCGCCCCGGCGGCCGCCCCCGCCGCCTGCGCAGAGTGGTACGGCCCGGCCGGGGTTAAAGCTCGCGGGAGGCGCGGCCGCGGTGGCGGCGGAGCGATGGGGCTGCGCGCGGGAGGATCGCTGGGCAGGGCCGGGGCCGGGGCCGGGGTCGGCCGGGGGGCGCCTGGGGGACCCGGGTCGAGCGGCGGCGCGCAGGGCGGCAGCATCCACTCGGGCTGCATCGCCGCGGTGCACAACGTGCCGCTGAGCGTGCTCATCCGGCCACTGCCGTCCGTGCTGGACCCGGCCAAGGTGCAGAGCCTCGTGGACACGATCCGGGTGAGGCCCGGGGAGGCGGGCCGGAGGGAGGGCTCCGCAGAAGGGAGGTCACACTGGACTCGAGACGGGACTGGTTCCAGGCGCTCCGACGGAGCCCAGCATTTGCTGTGTGACCTTGAGCAAGGGGCTGGGCCTCTCTGGGCCTCCGTTTCCTCGCTTGAGCAAGCAGGAGATTGGAGGAGATAATTTAAAAAACGATCGCGAACTCTATTTATAAAGCACTTGCTTTATAAATAGCACTTGCAGTGCCCAGGAGCTGTTTCAAGTGCCAACGCTGTGAGGTAGATGCTACTACTGTCCCTCTTTTACAGACGGGGAAACTAAGGCACCGGAGGATTTTTTTTTTTTTTTAAAGTAACTTGTCCAAGGTCAGGCACTTTGAAAGTGGCACAGACTGGCTCCAGTGCCCAGCAGCTTGGCCACCACACTCTGGAGTTAAGCCATGCTGTCATTTCTGGCTGTCACAGTCAGTGGCTGTGGGACTGGACATGCCATGTCTGCTGGGAGGCCCTTGCTGGAACTGGATCTGGGAGAGGACAGGGGTCAGCCCCATCACTGAGGGAGGGTGTTGAAGAACGGGGAAGTGATCCTGGCAGGAACTTTATGGGGGTGTCAGGTTGGGCCTGCGTGGCATCTTGTCACCTTTCCCCATCAGACCCTTGGAAGGTGGTCCTGGGAGACTCCAAGGCCCCACCGGACCCCTCTACAGCTCCCCAGATCGCCACAGGGCCTGCCCCCTCTCTTGGCTCAGGCCTCTGCCCCCTCCCTGCCCTTGCTAACACTGCCCTGGCCTCTCAAGATTTCCCCCCCTTAACCCGAGGTATTTTCCCATAAAGCACTTCTGTCCCCCTGGCTTATATATTTGTTTGTGTTCTATTGTCTGTCTTCTCAGGTCAACTGTACAAAAGCGGGGACTTTGGTCATATCCTGGCAGTTTCCTCAACACTAACTAGCATGGTGCCCAGCTGTTTGTGGAGGATCTAGCCATGTATGCACTCTCTCACCCCCGGGCCTTTGCACAGGCTCTTTTACCCCTGCCAGGAACTCTTCCATCTCTTCTTTACTGTTTCTAACTCCTTCTTGGTCTTACTGTCCCAGTGTCCGTGTCTTCCCTGATGCCCCCCTACTGGGTTAGTGGCCTCTTATGGGCCCCCAGACACCTGCATGCTCACCAGCATAGCTCCGATCCCCCCGGGTTTTAATGGCCTGTTTAGACATCTGTCTTCCATGCTAGAACCATATGCTCGGGGAGGGCAAGAACCAAGCCTGTCTTTACTTACCATATGTATTCATTTCCTATGGCAACTGTAACGAATTGCCAGGAGTAGTGGCTTAGAACAATACAAATGTTTTATTTCATAGTTCTGTAGTTCAGAAGTCCAAAATGGGTCTCAGTGGGCTACAATCAAGGTGTCAGCAGGGCGGCATTCCTTCTGGAGGCTCTTGGGGAGAATCCTTTTCCTTGCCTTTCCCAGCTTCTAGAGGCCACCCACAATCTTTGGCTCATGGCTTCTTTACCCCCATCTTCAAAGCCAGTGACATCAGACCTCCTCTTTTGCCTTTTCCACTTTCAAGGACGCCAGTGATTACATTTAACCCATCTGGATAACCCAGAATAATCTCTCCATCTCAGGATCCTTAACTGCATTCCATCTGCAAAGTCCCCTTGGCCTACACAGGCTCCAGGGATTAGGATGGGGACGTTTTGGGGGGCCGTGACCCCGCCCACCCACCATCGTGCCCCCGGCGCCCAGCACAAGGCCTGCCGAGCACTGGCTCCTCATTCATGCCCCACTGCCGGCCAGGCTGTGCTCCACACCCCCCAGGCGTCAGCTCTGTGACTCTTCACCCGCAGCCCCATAGAGCATCCACACCCATTTTACAGGTGAGGAACGGTTCTCAGAGTGCTGAGGCCATTTGCTCTGGGTCCCCCAGCAGCTCAGTGGAGGAGCTGAAATTCGGATGCAGGATTTTTTGGGTTCCAGAGCCCCCGCCTGTCACTGCTGGGCCTTACCGCTTACTAATAATTTCTGGAATAAATGGATAAATGAAACCATCAAATAAGCATAATCAAAGAGAACCCATGGGCCAGTTGGCAGGAGGCCTTCTAGGCAGCTCCCGCCTAATGTGGTCTCCCCAGTGTGCTCCATCCCCACCAGACTGGAGTCCCGTGAAGGCAGGGGCTCTGCCTGGCCCAGTCTGGCTGTACTTTATTCCCAGAGTCTAGAACAGGGCCAAACAGATAGTGTGTATGTGGTATAATAATAAACTCATAAATGTTTAACAACCTGGTCTCTAGGGGGGAAAAGCCCTGATTTGTAGCATCTGCTCGTTTCCCTGATGTAAATCACTGTGGCTGATTTTCAAGCTACCGAGTTGATGACAACCAGCTCACAAAATTCCTGAATATTTAACAGTTGTCTCTCACAAGCCAGCATGAGCCAGTGAGTACCCTGTTGGAGCTCAGCGCAGGTTAACAGAGTCCGCACCGCAAACCGCCAAGCCTTATGCCGTGCTCACTGACACTGTGTCCTCTTCTCTAGGAGGATCCAGGCAGCGTCCCCCCTATTGACGTCCTCTGGATCAAAGGGGCCCAGGGTGGTGACTACTTCTACTCCTTCGGGGGCTGCCACCGCTATGCAGCCTACCAGCAGCTGCAGCGAGAGACCATCCCTGCCAAGCTTGTCCGGTCCACCCTCTCGGACCTCAGGGTGTACCTGGGTGCTTCAACACCAGACTTACAATAGCAGCCTCCTCGGCGCCTCCCAACACTCCCAAGAGCCTGGAAGACACACCCGGCCTCCAGGGGGCCAGGCCATGCAGGAAGCGATCAGGGGCTCGGGGGCACGTTCTCTGTGCCTAGGGGGGGCGGTCTGACTCTGAGCACCTGTTCCACTAGCTGCAAGACCTTGGACTCATTACTGAACAATGTGGGAGCCCCAGATCCCACTGCTGTGGAAACGGGGACATGTCTTTGCTCTCGAGGTATTCTTGAGAGAATGAAATGGAAAAGGAGATGGGTTTGGAGAGCGACCTGTTCCTGGCTCCAGATTCCCAAGCACAAGGCTCCTTCTACATTTTTGTCTGTGAATCTGCCATTATGTGGAATACGTTCAGCTGCAAGTAAAGGTTACAGTGGCTTAAACAAAGAGAAGTCTGTCCACATAGCGTGAATTCTGGAGACAGGTGATATTGGTTCAGCACCCCAGTGAAGATAGGGCTCACATCTCTGATTCCTTTTGGCCTTTCCCTCGTTGCTTGTTACTTCATGGTCAAAGATGGCTGCTGGACCTCCAGAAATCGTGGCTGTGTTCAAGGAAGAAAGGTGTGGGGGAGGAAGAAGGGCCAAGCCAGCTGTCGACTTCTGTCATGAAGTCAGACCTTTTTCAGAGGCCTGTTTCCTGTTCTAGCCCCCTGCTTATTTCTACTTAGGTCTCCTTGGCCCAAACCAGCTACTGTTGCCACCCCTGGCTGCAAAGAAAGCTAAGATGGCAGGGAACAGATTTGTCATAATTAGTAGACCCTTCATATTCCATCTCGTGGAACTGGCACACCGCTTCCTGAAATAAAATTGGAATCCCATTACCAAGAGAGAAATAAGGAATTGTGTATTAGTCTTGTGTAACAGACCATCTCCAAAATTGACAGCTGAATGCACGTCATTCATTTGCCTACAGTTCTGCGGGTTTGCAATTTGGGCTGGACACATTGGGACAGTTCTGGGCTCACCCAGCGTCACTCCCAAGGCTGCACGCAGTCAGCTATTACCTCGAATAGGGCTGGATGGTCCAAGATGGCCCTACTCACTTGTCTGGCATTTGGCAGGCCGATGGCTGGGTGACTTTGTCCTCGTCCATGCTGCGGTCTCTCCAGCAGTTTCGCTCAGGCTTACTGACATGGCTTCAGAGTATCATGAGAGTGAAAATAGAAGCTGCAAGGCAGGTGGATCTCTCCCAGGGCTGGGCCTGCTCTACTAGGGGCATCTGCCATGGTCTGCACTGGTGGGGTGGGGGTAGGCCAGATGGGACATTCCAAAGGGGCTTCTGAAGACAAGAGTCCTGGGTGAAGGGAAGAGGGACAGGAAGGGTGCAGAGTGAAGCAGGTTTTGCTCTCACTGTTCTGCTAAGGGATCTCGGTCCCTGGATGTTTTCAAGCCTCAGTTTTCCCAGCTCAGTAACCAAGACAACAGCTTTCCCACCCATTCTCTGTCCCAGGGAAAGATGACTGAGGTGACCAATTTAAATGTAAAATGAATATAGTCCTAAATGCAGTGTAATATCCTAGAACCAAAAAAGGACATTGGTGGAAAAACTGGAGATCTGAATAAGGTGTGGATTTTACTTAATAATAATATACCAGTCTCAGTCTCTTAGTTTTGACAAATGTACATGTAAAACGTAAGGTGATGGTGGTGTAGGCTGGGTGCAGAATTTGGGGGAACTCTTTACTCTCTTTGCAGCTTTTCTGTAAGTCAAAAATCATTCCCAAATAAAAGCTCATTTAATAAAAATGAGAGGGTGTACTTGCTTTGGACTGCCAGTTTAGGTTCTCAACAGGTTTGCTACAACACAGATTGCTGGGCCCCAGCCCGAGTCTCTGACTTAGCAGGTCTGGAGTGGGGCCTGCGGATTTGCTTTTCTACCGAGTTCCTGGTGCGGTTGCTGCTGCTGTCCAGGGACCACAAGCTGAGACCACTGATCCAGGCTTAGGCAATGATTTTCAAATATGGTGACACCCCCTCCACCCACATTGGGCTGAGTCCCAGGAGCCCGTTATGGGATTAGCTTGTGCACCCACCCATTCATCATAGGGCATTGGACAAGAGCCTCCCTGGAGGTTTTTTCCAAGCTGTCAAATGGACTGTCCACCCCTGAGATTTGTACCAAGGGTCAGGAAGCTGAGGGCAGGTTTTGTAAACTGCTGTCATGAGGTGCCACTGGTTCATGTGAGTAATCACCTCCTCCTGACCCACTGGTCTAGGATACCAGAATGGTTGCCCCTTCCTGAAAAAGCTTTTCCTTCTTGCAGGTAAGACCCAAGCAGGCAGCACTAGGGGCCCTGTGTCTAGACACTGGGAGGGTGGTGCAGAATACATTTGAAGTGGGAGGGATTGGTCATTCTTTTTTTTTTTTAATTATTATTTTTTTTAATTTAAATTCAATTAGCCAACATAGAGTACATCGTTAGTTAGTTTCAGAGGCAGAGTTCAGTGATTCATCAGTTGTACACAACACCCAGTGCTCATCACATCAAGTGCCCTTGTTAATGCCCATCACCCAGTTACCCCGTCCTCCCACCCACCGCTCCTCTAGCAACCCTGTTTGTTTTCTAGAGTTCAGAGTCTCTCGTGGTTTGTCTCCCTCTTTGATTTCTTCCCACAGAAGAGGAGAAGGGTTTTGAAATTGGCTGGTTGCTCTCCGTGGAAGCTGAGAGCTGCATTTTTCTCTTTGCGCCAGCAGGTGGCGCTGCTTCCTGGCCTGCCAGAGCAGGGCGGGGCCTCTAGCCTGCAGGGCAAGTTCTGTGGGAAGAGTGTGGAGGGAGGGGCCTGACTGCGAGGGAGATGCATCAGGTGCCCAGAGAAGCCAGGGGCTTCAGGCTTGCGGAGACCTGGCTGGGAGTTTCAGGGTCTATTTACCCTGTCCACTCCTGCTCTATGGTTATACACACATCATGGCCTCTCTAGTCTACACTGGGGGGTACTGAGCCAGATGGTCTCAAGCTCAGCAAAGGTGGTACCTCCTGCAAGAAGCTTCCTGATACTTCAGGCTGAGCCACATGCCTCTTCTGGGCTCCCCAGTCTGTGTGTCCCCTCCCCAGACAAACCACTGCCCCCCAGGAACTTGGGTCCAGTGAAAGTGTGTAGGGGCCCCTTAGGCCCCTCGCTGCCCTGGAACCCACCCCCAGTCACCACGGAAGATTTAAAATGGTTTTTAATTTCACAAGTTAGATGTGCGTAATTCACCTTTTAAACATAAAGATATTAAAATGCTAAATAATTAAAAAATTAAAATAGGAGAGGCAAGCTGAAACCCACTGTGAGTCCTAGTCCTGGTGGTCCTTTGCCCTCCCCACTTTTGGGACAGTTGCCTTCATGACTTTGGCATATGCCCTTCCAGACCTTGTTCTAACTTTGTAGTAATGTAGTGTGTAAAGTATAAGTAAAGCATGCTTTTCTTTTTTACCTTGTTTTGCAGATTGCATTTCTCCCCCCAGCACTGTGCCATTCACCCCATTATTAGCCATTATTTGCCATTCACCCCATTAATCATCTTTGCTCTTCTCCCAGAGTCTCCCTTGTTCTGGTCACTTCCTCAAAGGGGCCTCCCCTGACCATTCTGTCTAAAATGATCTCCCTCCCCTATCATTCTGTCACCTTGCTCGGCTTTATTTTCTTTGTGGCATTTATCACACGCTCTGAAATTATCTTCTGTGTCTGTTTCTGTCTGTCTCACTGGCTAGAAAACATTCTCCAGGCAAGACCTGATCTGTCTTATCACTGTAGGCCCACCGCTCAAAACACAGTAAGTGTTCAATAAATATTAGTTGGATGAATAAGTTCCATGTAGGTCTAGCTCATTCTTTTAATTACTATGTGGCATTCCAAGGTCTGAATACCACCATTTCCTAGTCATTCTCCTGTTAATGGACAGGTGAGCTTTCCCGTTTTGCTGTTCTGAACAACCTTTGATGTCACTCTCCGTGCTCTCTCAACCGTATCCCTGGGGGAGGGACTGCCTGGCTGATCCATAGCTCAGTTTCTGACTTCTAAGGTACGAGCATATTGCTCTGCAGGGTGGCTGTTCCAAGTGCCTTTTCCTCCAGCAGAGTTTGGAGGGGCTGCTTTCCTTCCCTGCACTCCAGCCAGCTCTTCTTAACCTTTTTGGGGGTCATGAACATGGTTGAGAATCCAAAGAAAGCCACAAGCCCTTTCTCCAGAACACACACACACAAATATGTTGAGCCATTTCTGGGGCTCCTTGGACTTGATGGCCTCATCCCCCAGGGGACCCTGTATCGAATGTTTAGAAGCCTAATTATCTGATTGTATGGATGGGAACACTGAGGCACACACAGATGGGGGTGTGAATGAATGAATAAATGGGATGTAGTTTTGTGGGGCTCGATGTTCAGGCCTGATCTGCCTCCAGTCAGAAAAACACTGGGGGGAAAGGGAGATGGACTCTAAGGGTCTAGGCAGCTCCACCTGTCGGCTCCCGGCAAAGGCAGGCTCAGTCTGGCATCCAGGGTCAAAGTGGGGAAGCAGGCAGAGGCCCTGACTCCCCTGGGCCAGAAGAGGCTGCAAGGCCTTCATCCCTGCCTCCGGTACACATACGTGTTTACAGCCCCATTTGCTTCCCTGCCGGCTCTGCCCGAGCGGTCCGGTCCTGACTCGGGCATTCCCACGGAGCAGGAAGGTAGGGAGAGCTCATCACGGAAAGACCATCATCAGAATCATGGCTTCCACACTTGACACGCTAGTCCCGACAGGTGGGCAGGGCAGACATTATCTTCCCTGTGGGACGGATGGGTAAACTGAGCCCGAGGCCGCCCCCAGAGCCGTTAACCGCCCGCCCGCACACACGGACCCCCGCCTGCCATCCGCCCGGCCCTCCCTCGCGGCCCCTTCCCCGGGCCTGACCCCCGGCGCTGCCTGACGGATGACCTCAGCTGCCGCCAATCCATTGGTTCCAGCTCCCGGGGGGGGGCGCGCAGAACAAAGCGCGCTTTGTGGAGGGGCCGTCCCCTCGCCCGGCGCGTCCGCCGCCGGGACACCCTCCGGAACTCCGAGCGACGCCCCCCGGCCGACAGCCGTGTAATGTCTTCCAGGCCGAGCGGCTCCTTCCAGAGCCCGAGGTCCGCGCTCGCCTGCCCCCCCCCGGGGGCTCCCCGGGGCCGCCCAGGGGCCCCGCTTGCCCCCCCCCCACGGCGGCGGGATTGGGGGCGCCCCCAGCGGGAGGTCGTGCTGGCCTCCAACCTGTCCTTGCGGAGGGAGCCGGGGGGCAGGAGGACTCGCCGCCCGTGGTCCTGGCTGCAGGGCAGGTGCCACCACCTGGTAGTCTTCTGCTCTAACCCCTGGAGCGACCGTATGCGGTGGAAAAGGCTATTAATGGTGGTGGTGTCCTTGCTGCAATTACGATTATTGTCATTGTTTCGCGGTCGTGAGAGGGAGTCGCTTTAGATTCCCACAGACCTGGGTTTGAACCTTGACTTTGCCACCTACTGGCTGTGGATAGGTTCACCTCTCAGGACAACAGCAGTAGCCACAAGCATTTCTTGAGCACCTACTGTGTGCCAGACACCACTAAGTGCTTAAAGGCTTTATTTAATTCATTTAATCCTCTAAGGACCTTAGGAGGGAGGAGGTATTATCTTCCTTTTACAGAGGAGGGAACTGTGGCCCCTGGAGACATTCACTACCCTGAGCCTCAGTCTTCTTGTCTGTACAATAGACCCTCAAGGGCCATCTATTCTCATCACTTACCTCCTTCCAGATGAGGACATAGGGGCTGGGAGCAGGGTGACCGGGGACATCCAGCATGTTCTGCCCCTAAGACCCTCTGTCTTTTGAGGATTTTCCATGGGAGGTACATCTGCCCACAGGCTTGTAGGGGAGGGAGCAGTAGGAGGAGGGTCTGCCTACTGCTGGAAACCTTTCCCAAGAGGCAAGTTTCACTGTCCTGTCCCGCCCTTGAGGGGTTAGGGGGTGATGGCAGAAAGAGAAAGAAACCATGCCCGGAGAGGGGACCAAGGGGCCACAGAGAGAGCTAGGCAGGGCTGGGGCTCACTGCCCCCCAACCCCCTTCACACACCTCCTTGGACTTGCACCCTCAAATTAGTGTTGGACACATGCACCAGCCACTGTTCCAGGCGCTGGGGTCATCAGAGAACAAAACAGATAAAAATCCCTGTCCTCTTGAGGTCCATTCAAGGGAGATGGGCAAGAAACACACACGAGACACGTATAAAGTGTAAAATGCAGTCTCTAGCAGTGATACGTGCTATGAGAGAAGAGCAGGGGAAGGAGAAAGAATGAGATGGAAAATATTGACTCTGGTAAGGTGGCTGGCCTCTCTGAGGTGGGGGCATTGACCTGAACAGAGAGGAAAGAAGCCCTGCAGACGTCAGAGGGAAGCAGGTTCCAAGCAGAAGGAACAGCACATGCAAAGGCCCTGAGGTGGGAACCTGCTTGGAGTGTCCAAGAAATAGCAAGAAGGTCACTGTGGCGGGGGGCAGCCTGGCTAGAACAAAGGCTGGGGCTGGACAGGTGAGGAGGTGGGAGAGACGGGCACCGTCGGCTTGGGAAGGGTGTCATAGGTGGTGAAGACTTTGGTTTTTCCCTCCAAGTGATCTGGTAGCCATTTGAGGCTTTGAGCAGAGGGGAGACCTGGGCTGGCTCTGGCAGCTGAGCCGAGCAGAGATGAGAAGGGGTTGGAGGGGGAGTCTGCTGCTGTCACCAGGGCTCAGGTGGTGGTTAGTGGACTGGACCAGGGTGCAGAGAAGGGGTCAGAATCCAGATGTAATAGGAAGATGGAGTCCCAGAATTTTCCAGTGGATGGAACTGGATCTGAGGGATGAGAAAGGAAGGACTTCAGTAACCCCTAAATTTTGGGGGTCCACCGACTGTTTCCAGAACCTTCGCTGCAGACCAGAATGTGGGCAGAGTCCCCAGGGTGAATCCCCCTCTTCTGCTGGTGCCCTGGTGGACTTGGCCAAGCACAGAACACACAGTAGGTCCTCTGGTTCCCCAAGAACACAGTGAGGAGGTGAGGAGGTGAGGCTAGAAAAACATCTGTCAAAACCCATCAAGAGCCTCCTTCGCAATATGGGCCACTTGGGACAGGTGGGCTTCATCTCACCTTCAGGAACCATTGTTTTTGAATCATTAAATCTATTTGCTTTTGTTTTACTTAAAAAAAAATTTTTTTTTAAAGGAAACTTGAGACAGCCAGACTCAATGGAAAATCAGTAGCATGTGACATAAAGAAACGTGGCTGTCAGTATGAACAATGGAAACACAACACCCTTACCAACTTCTCCAGATCTAGCTGAGGCTGCTCTCTCTTTGTAGCAAGTGTCTGAAAGACCCATCCCCACCGACCCAGGGCTCTCTTCCTGCAGGAGTCAGAAGTGAAAGAGAATGAGAGAGGCACCTGGGTGGCTCAGTCGTTGAGCGTCTGCCTTCGGCTCAGGTCATGATCTCAGGGTCCTGGGATCGAGCCCTGCATCGGGCTCCCTGCTCAGCCGGGAGCCTGCTTCTCCCTCTCCCACTCCCCCCTGCTTATGTTCCCTCTCTCGCTGTGTCTCTCTCTGTCAAATAAATAAAATCTTAAAAAAATAAAATAAATAAAAACAATTCCAGACTCCTCACCATCAATGTCCTGAATGACCTGCCCATGTTCAGTTCATCCCACTCCAGCCAGGATGACTGCCTTTGTTCCCGATGGCTTTCTGACCTCAGGGCCTTTGCAATTGCTCTTGCTGCAGCCTGGAATGCCCTTCCTCTGGTTCTTCTGGCTCCTTCACATCCTTCAGGACTCAGCTCAAATGTCAACTCCTTAGAGAGGCTTTCCCTGTTTCCTCTTCCTCCCATACTCTCCCCAATATTCTCACCCTGTTTTTTCCTTTGCAGCTTGTAATTATTTTGTTTATTTGCCTGTATACTTGTTCTTTTTCCTGCCGCCCTACTATGATGTAAGCCCTGTGCAAGCAGAATCTGGTGGGCACAGTAGCTCGGCATCTGAGACAAAGAACTCAGAGTAGAGCAGGCTGGTGGCATTTGCCTGTCCCCAGATAGGGGAGTAGATGTGTCTGTGGAGTGCAAAGGGCAGGGACCACCAGGAAAATGAACTTAATATGAGAAAAGGTCTTTCTCAGAGTCCTAGTGTTCAGGCAATAGAAAGGACAATGTCATAAAGTAGTGAGTGTCCCATCACAGGAGCTATGCAAGTTGAGATAGGACAGCCCCTGACCATGACTGCCTGATATATGGGGACTGTGTAGAATGGACTCATTACCAAACATGGGATAGATAATCATTCACTTGCTCATTTACTCATTCGTTCATTCACTCATTCATTCTGTCTCCTATCTATCCATTTATTCATTGACTCCATGTTTCCCCAGCTTTACTGTGTGTTAAACAATCTTCATGACTTTGGCCACACCCACAGAGCATCTGCACTTAGTATCCTAAGTACATATATCTTATGTACATAATATCTCCAGTCAGCCTGGGGAAGTTATATGTGTTCTTAAATCAACTTTATTGAGGTATAATGTACATACAATAAAATGCATTCATTTAAAGCATACAGTGCAGTGCATCTTGACAAATATACACACACCCATGTAGCCACCACCTCAAAACAGACACGGAACATTTCCACCACCACTATGAGTGCCTTAGGCCCCCATTGCAACCCTGGCCCCAGACCATCGCTTTATCAGAAAGTGTCCAACACTTCAGAATTTCTCCAGGACCAGTTAAGCACCACCCCCTCCCAGCAATATCCAAACAAAAATGAAAAATCAGAATCCCTTCCCACAAATGAAAAGTAACTGAGCAAATTGAATAAAATGCAAACGAAACAATATTCTCAAATTCTAGCTAGTACTCTTGCCTGCAGAAGCTCCTGACCCCAGACTAGCTTTCTCC
The DNA here is from genome assembly GCF_002201575.2 of Neomonachus schauinslandi. Classification (NCBI taxonomy): domain Eukaryota; kingdom Metazoa; phylum Chordata; class Mammalia; order Carnivora; family Phocidae; genus Neomonachus; species Neomonachus schauinslandi. The sequence continues at coordinate 112,246,353 of NC_058412.1, read as the reverse complement.
AGATTATAAAAAGAAAGAGACAGCGAGACAGAGAGATCCACAGGTGTTAGAAAGGGGTTCTTGGCATCCGTGGAGGTGCTCCCTGGCCTCTGGGAAGGCCTGGCAGATGCTGAAGAAAGAATGACTTTCTCACCACGGATCTGTTATTTAAGACCCATATCATCTTCTGTCCACCCCCACGCTCACCACAGTGATGCAGCTTCCACATTTGGGACACACGGCAACTCCTCGTCTCCTCTTTCATCCACCCACTCATTCATGTATTCATCTAACAAGTGCTGAGTAGCTACTGTGGGCCAGCTGCTGTAGCCACAGAGAAAAGCTATGTTCTGGGCACCATGTCAGCCTTGAAGGTGGCATAGTGCCTAGCACATAGTAGATGCTGAGCAGATCTGTTGAATGGGTTGCTGTGAGATGAAAGACACAAATACCCATATTCTTTCTGATACTCTAGGCTGTTGCTCTAACAAAATCTGCATGGAGCAATCAAGGAGGACTTCCTTGGGGAGGTGGCCTTTGACCCAAAATTTGACCACCTCCTCCCACTCATTCTCCTTCCACTCATTTGACAGGTGCAGAAATGGGGACACAGAGGTAAAATGACTTGCTCAAGGCCACACAGGAAAAGAGAGGGGGGAAATGATAGATGGACAGAATCTAGGACTCAGGACCCCAGCCTACCATTTCCTCCAAGTGCTGTGCCAGGTCCCAGACCAGCAGACAGGACAGTAGGCCTGGGGAGGGGGCTTCTAGGCCCTGAGTCTGGAATCCATTTGCTCCAGCCCAGTAATGTTTTCCCAGGGAGAAGTGGGAGGCCCTGGCCCTGCCCCTCTCTGTACTCCCCCCCACCATCTGCTCCCTGTTTATTTATTTATACTTAAGTCTCACCTCCCAACCCTGCCGGGGGCGCCAAACATACCCGGCATCCCTGCAGAGAGGGGAATGAGGGGGAGAAAGGCACTGTCAGCCCCCATGGCCTGGGGAAGCCCAGGTCTGAAAGCTTCCCAGCCCTACTGCCCCTACTAGAATCAGCCAGGATGACCGGGTTCAAATCCCAGCTAGCGGGGCTTCTTAGCTGTATCACTGCTCTGTGCTTCCATCTCCACATCTATAAAATGGGGTTAATAAGAGTAGTCACGTGGGGTCGGTAGTGAGGATTCAGTAACATGCTGTGGACCCGGTCTGGCACAGACATACGCAACAAGAGTCTGTGTTGTATTGTGTGACCTTGAGTAACAAACTATTCCTCTGGCCTATTCCCTTGTCTCTGCAACGGGCAGTTAGCCATTCCCTCTAAGGAGCTCCAATGCCATGTCCCAGGATATGTGAGGGCTACAGACCCTGTCCCCTCCCCAGAACCTGCACCCCTGGTGTTTGGATAATTGATGCCAGCCCCCTGCCTCCAGTCCATATTGCCCTCCAATAATCTCCTCATTTGCAGGGAAGGCAAACCGACACCTTCCCTAGCCCAGCATGAGGCCGGGGCAGCCCTTCCAGCAATCTACCTCGACTCCCTGAATGGCACCCTCTGGAAGGCTAGTGCACTGCAGGGTGCTGACATGCTGGCCATGGCTGTGAGTTCCAGGAAACTGCGCCCAGCAGCTCCTTAGGGACCATCAGCTCAGGGTCTGTCTGCTGGGAAGGAGCTGCTGCAGGGGCTGCTCCCCGAAGCTCTGTTCTGGATGACCCTGCACGAAAACAGCCTCCTCCTCCTCCCTGAGCTACCATGGACTGTGTGCATTCATCCCTCTCTCTGTGCCCCATCCTGCTATCTGAGCCTTTATCACCCCCACCCAGTCCCATTCCCCTCGCTGAGTCTGCAGCCCTCCATCTGAGCCCCACCCTCCCTCTGCTCTGCTAACTCCCTCTCTGTGCCCCCAGCCTCCCTCTGAGACACTGTCACCCTCACCAAGTCCCTGTCTATTTCCCTGTACCTTGTTCCCCTCTCTGTCACATCTCCTCTGAATGTCCTCTTCCCTCACTGAGCCCTCCTCCTCTACCCTCCCTCCCCTCTCTCCGAGCCCCCATGTGCCCATAGCCCCCCACCCCCTTGCACACCACACAATGCTTGGGAACCCCCCACTTGAGATGCACATGCCATCTAAAAGCTGTTCGGGGGTCACAGGGCATCTAGGCCGACTCCCCATTCTGGGGACCACACTGTCCTGAAGAAGCCACAGGGGGGCAGATTTCTGCAAAAGAGAAAGGAGAAGGAACAGGCAGATCTCTGGGGCCACATCGCTAGGGAGTGAGCACCCATCATCATCGGAGGGACAGGGCAGAGACCAGCCCGTGGCTGTGACAGGGCTCTTCCAATGCAGGATGCCACAGCTCCAGGCATCTCATGCCAGAAGCCCCATTGGGTCAACAAGCCTGACCCCAAGTGCCGTGTTCCTTCTGGGGTGGGGAGAGTCAGGGAAGACAGGTAGGGGTTTCCATAACCAGAGAGGGACCGAGCAATAGGAGTGTTAAGAGGCCAATGAAGGGCCATGGAGACTGGCCCTGCCCCCTGCCTGCTAGACCCATGTGAAGGCTGTTTCCTCCTCATCACCCCAAGGAAACTGAGGCTCAAGAAGAGATACCATCTGCCTGACTCTCACAGGAGGGCCTGGGCTGCCATCAAACCAAGCAGGGTCCATTCCATATCTTAATTTCTCTCTGCTACACCGTAGGCCTCCCAGGCCAAGGGAAAGGAGAAGACATGGGTGAGCCCCACCCCACATGAGGAGGGGAGAGCCGAAGTTCCAAGGAGGGTGGGAATGGCGGGGGAGGGGAAGAGGAGGCAGGTGTCTGTGGGATCCTCTATCTTCCCCTTCCTCAGTCCTCTATCCTCCACCCAAGTGGGCCCCTGGCCCCCCCAACCCTGTTCTCATCTGGCCTCCATGTGCTTGGCCTGCACCTGAATACACACTCCCCAACGATCTGTCTTGGGCTGTCAGAGGATCAATGGGGCTCCCAAGACCTGGCCCAGCAGGGAGCTGGAGGGAAGTCCCTAACAAGAGCTAAGAAGGGGACCCCGGGGGTTGGGGAGGCAGTGGGGAGAAGCCAGGCTGGGAACCGTGACACGAGTTTGGGTCTGGCATCTTGCTGGGGCAAGCCCCTGGAAGTCCTGGTTCCCCAGTGGTGAAACCTGACAACTCCCTTATCCAGGGGTCCTGGGCTGGCTTCCAAGTCTGTTTGCCTTCTAACTTTGGGCACCTGGCCCTTCCTCACTCTGGGCCTCAGTTTCCTTATTTGTGAACATGAAGGGATCGCATCGCAGGGGGCATAAGTTTCTAAAATCAGCAAGAGATCTCTCTTTATGAGCAAAAGAAAATGGCCTCCAAAATGTGAAGTGAAATAAAGCAAGATGCAGAGCAATGCATATATTCACCTACCTTCTGTGTGCCTAAAACTCTAAAAGAGGATACAGGATCCATGTGTGTATCAGCCTGCCTGTGCATGGAACAATCTGGAAGGACACAGGAAACAGCAAGAATAGGGATGGCACAGGGAAAGGACCTGAGTGGCTGGGGAGAGAGTAGGAGGGAGACTTGCCTTACATTCTTTTATATTGTTGAATTATTGGTCCATACTCATGTATTCTTGGTCAAATAATAATTACATTTAATGCAAAATATATCATCCTGCTAGGAAGTATGTGGGTAGGAAGTATGAAGAAAAGCAGAATACTTGCATAGTCTCATTGTATCTCCCCCACAGATATTTATTAATTACAAAGAGAAAAACAGTGCCTCTACAGTGGAGAAAACTGGCAGACAGCACCTTAACCAAGCGATCAAGGCGAACATCTCTAGCAAGGGGGCAAATCGACATCATGTGTCCCCTGATAGGGACACACTGCAAAGTACACAGCATCACTGTGGTGGTTTTGTAGCCCAGAGTGCCTGATCTGAACCTAGTCATAAGGAAATAACAGAAACACCCAACTAGGGGGACCGATTACAAAACAACCCGTCTATGCACATGAAAAAATGTCAAGTTCATAAAAGTAAAACACACACACAAAAACAAAACAAAACAAAACAAAACAAAAAAACTGAGAAAATATTCCAGATAAAAGGAAGCTAAAGAGACATGAAAACTAAATAAAACATGTATCCTGGATTGGATACTGGATCAGAAAAAAATGTTTTTTGTTTGTTTGCCGTGAAGGATATTAGTGCAACAATTGGCAACATTTGACTAAGTCTATAATGTAGACAATAGTATTTCAACAATGTTAATGTCCTGATTTTTGTATCTGTCCGGTGGTTTTATTATAGAATGTTCTTGTGTTTAGAAACTATACATGGAATAATTTAGAGATAAAGAGGCATCCTGTCTTCAGTTTACTCTTAGAAATGTAAGCAGAGATAGAATGATAAAGCAAGGGTAGTAAAATGTGAACATTTGCGGAATCTGTGTGAAGGTATGCAGGAATTCTTTGTACTATGTTTGCAACCTTTCTGTAAGTCTGAAATTGTTTCAAAATAAAAAGTCCAAGTATAGATGGAAGTCATGGCATGGCTAACATGGAGTAGATATACATGATGTCCAGGTACTGTTATAAATGTGCGGATGAAATTCACCCTGTGTGCCAAGCCCTTGCACACCACATCTGCCTACTAAATGGTAGTATTGTCTGTTAATATAATGGAATATTATATTAGTGAAAAAGAACTTCAGCTGCCTGCCTCAACACAGATGGATCTTCAAAGCATATTGTGGAAGGAAAAAGCAAGGAAGATAGGATACATATTATAAAGACAAATGTATATATTATATCATGGGCATTCTATACTTCTCAGAATGAAACACAGTCCTATATATTGTGTAAGGATTTCTATGTATGTAGTAAAGTTAGAACATTCATGGGAATAATAAATAATCAGGATAGTGGTTTCTTTGGGGTGGGGAGGGGGACTCTTATTGGGAAGGGCTGCAGGGGCCCTTCTGTATTAGCTATCTATCCTGTGTAACAACACCGCAGCATGATGCTTTAAAACAGCGACATTTATTGTATCTCATAGTGTCTGAGGGTCAGGAATTTGGGAGTGGTTTAGCTGGGCAGTTCTGGTCCTCAGGAGGTTGCCTTCAGATGTCAGCTGGGGCTGCACTCATATGAAGGTCTGACTGGGGCTGGAGAACCTGCTGCCCAAGGAGCTCATGTACGTGGCTGGTAAATTGGTGCTGGTGGTTGGCTAGGGGCAGAGGGCAGGAGAGAGGAGAGGGACTCAGTTCCTTTCCACATGGGCCTCTCCATGGGACCTGGATTCCATCACATCATGGTGACTGGATTCCAAAAGTGAGCACTGACAGACTGGGTGCCTGCCCCTTTGAAGTTCTCCCAACCATTCCTGTCCCCTAACACCTGGCTCTTTTCCCCAGAAGCATCCACTTGGATTCATTTCTGGGATATTATTCCACAGAGATACCACTTATTTATAAATGTATATGCAGGGGCGCCTGGGTGGCTCAGTTGGTTGAGCTTCTGACTCTTGGTTTTGGCTTGAGTTATGATCTCAGGATCATGAGATCGAGCCCTGCATCGGGCTCCAGCAGGGAGTCTCCTTGAGATTCTCTCCCTTTCCCTCTGCCCCTCCCCCTGCTCACACACACACTCTCTCAAATAAATAAATAAATCTTAAAAAAAAATACAAAACAAACATATATGCAAATACATACAGTTTTATTCCCCCCAAGTGGAAGCCTATTATATACACCCTTCTACATCATTTCTGCCCCTCATGCAAATATGCTTTGCAGATTCTTACATATTCCTACATGGGAAACTTCGATATTTGTTTTCATGGCTTAATCAGTACACCAGCATGTGGATGTGATGTAATTTACTCAACAACCCTCTATTTATGGACATTCATTTTGTTTACCTGTTATCACTTAAGCTTCAAATGTACAGGGTTGAGTTTTAAAAAAAAATGGGGGGCGCCTGGGTGGCTCAGTCATTAAGTGTCTGCCTTTGGCTCAGGTCATGAGTCCTGGGATCGAGCCCCGCATCGGCCTCCCTGCTCCACAGGAAGCCTGCTTCTCCCTCTCCCACTCCCCCTGCTTGTGTTCCATCTCTCGCTGTGTCTCTCTAAAAATAAAAAATAAAAAATAAAAAAATAAATGGTCCTCAGTTCACGGCAGATTATCGTTGACCCCTGCATGCCCCTCCTTTGGTCTATTTTTCTCTCCTATTCTCTTTGTCCCATTTCCCCTTCTCATTTTCTGCTCCACCATAGAACCATTCTGATGGGTCCCATGTGTTCCTTGGTGAGTCAGTCTTCTTGAAGAACACGGGATGCTTGTATGGGTATTGTTGCTTTCTGGATATGCATTTTATTTATTTTTTTTTCAAAGATTTTATTTATTTATTTGACAGAGAGAGAGACAGCGAGAGCAGGAACACAAGCAGGGGGAGTGGGAGAGGGAGAAGCAGGCTTCCTGCCGAGCAGGGAGCCCGATGTGGGACTCGATCCCAGGACCCTGGGATCTTGACCTGAGCCGAAGGCAGACGCTTAATGACTGAGCCACCCAGGCGCCCCTGGATATGCATTTTAATTTATTTTCACTCTAGTGCTCATTCTCTGTCCAACATCAGTCTGGGTTGCGCTTGACTTGTGGCTTCTAGATGCTGACTAGAACTCCTTGGTTTGCAGCCACATGTTTTCCTCTCTACTACTCCAGGAATGGGCCCCTGGGTGGTCTCTAAGTCTTGCCACCACACTGTCACCACACTGGTGTGTCCTTGTCTGGGCTGGCATGAGGCTCTCATCTGGACAAAGACTCAGGAATACGATTGGTGGGTGATAGGGAGTATGTATTCCGGTTATCTTTTGCACTACCATCAGTTACCCTCAATTTAGAAGCTAAACACAACACTTTGTTTTATTCTTGATTTTGTGGGTCAGGAATTCAGGAAGGACTGGGCTGGGCTGCTCTTCTCTGAACTGTGTGGGGTCCGCTGAGACAGCGGGGGTTGGAGGTTCCCTTCCAAGATGGCTGGCTTCTTCACTCATGTCTGTGGCCTTGATGGACTTGCTCTTTCTCTCTCTGTCTCTGTCTCTGTCTCCCTCTCATGGTGTCTCATCCTAGAGGACACCACTCCATAGCTAGCTAGACTTCCTCACAGCATGGCAGTCCCAGGGTGGTTGGATTTCCTTCATGGCAGCTGGCTTCTCTCCAAGTGATCATTCCAAGAAAGAGGAAGTAGAAGCTGCTAGTCTTTTTTTTTTTTTTTTTAATATGGAACACTTCACGAATTTGCATGTCATCCTTGCGCAAGGGCCATGCTAATCTTCTCTGGATCGTTCCTATTTTAGCATATGTGCTGCTGAAGTGAGCACAGAAGCTGCTAGTCTTTTGAGATCTAGGCCTAGAATCTGTCACAGCATCGTTTCTGCCATAGTATTGGTCAAAGCAGTCACAGGGCAGCCCAGATTCAGAGAGGAGGTGCACAGACTTCACCTGTTGCTGGGAAGACATTCAGAGAATCGGTGGTCATCTTTTAGACACTGCCATGTATATTTAACGTGACAGCTTGCTCTCCAGATGGCTGCCCCTGTCCCCACTTCTGCAGCACTACCTCCACGCCCCCACCCACACTTGGCTCCATGAAACCTGTTCAGTTCCCTCTTTGCACGGCAAGAAGCATCCCTGTATCTGGGTCATCTCACCCAAGTGCAAATATAACTGGAGGATGAAGTCCCAGAGGCCAATATGCTAGGTGAATGGCTATGTGCACTTGCAGTTTTGACAGATACTGCCCACTCTTCAATCACCTCTGAGCTCCATCTCTCAGTGACGGATAGGGAGTCTGAGCACCCCTCCCCACCTCTACCCACCCCACGCTGGAACAAGTCACCCTCCCCGGGCTCCCAGCTTTTGCCCTGGACCCCACAGTCCATTCTCCACCTGCCACCGGAGGGGGTGCCCTTAAAACCTAAGTCAGAGCTTGTCCCTCCTCTGCTCAGAAGCCTCCGATCACCTCCCACATGACTCAGAGTAAAACGTTCTCAAGACTGCTCTGAAGCCCTGTGTGTCTGACCCTGTGACCTCTCTCACCTGTTCCTTCTGTCCTCCCCTTCTCTGTCCCACCCGGGGCTCCTGGCAAGAGTTTGAACCTGCCATGCATGCTCCATCTCAGGGCCTTCCATTTAATGTCCCTCCACCTAAAAGGTTCTCCCCCTCTGTGTCCCCATGGTTCACCCTCACTCCATCTGTGCCTCCAACCAAACCTCACCTCTCCCACTCAGGGTCTTCTCACTACCCTGCTTTGCTTTCTTCTGAACATTTCTTCCCCAACATGTGGTCGATCAAGTTGTATATTCGTGTATCGCCCATCTCCTCTCCAGATCGTAAGCATGGGGCAGAGGGATTTGGTTGGATTTGCTCACTGCAAATCCTCCCCACCAGTGCGACACCTTTCATTTAGTCTCTACAAATATAGCTTGAATATTTGTGGAATTCAATCGCTGTGCCAATTTGCACCCCCCGCCCCAGCAATGTACAGACCTCAGGAACATAAATTAACCCAAACACACTGCCAGATTCCTATCCTTGAAATTCATGCTTCCCCTGCTCAAGAGCCTTCAAGGGCTTCCTATTACCCTGTTTAGCACATCTCACACTGGAACCCCAAACCGTTTCACACAGGGCTAAGTGTTTCCCCAGCCTTCTGAAAAGAAGCTCATGCATGAGATTACCCCAATGTTAAGTTTTCCCTTTATCCATTTCTCTAACCTTATTGGCACGGACTCCCACTTACCCCCAAAAAACACTAAAGGATAAAAGGAGATAACTCACAAACAGTGAATTCACTGGCTGGGGCTCCTACTGGTGTAATGAAACTAATCCCAGCTCTGGGACAATAAACATGACAATTGATAACTTGAACCAAGTACTTTCTACCAGCTAAGCCTCAGTTTACCTATTGGTGGAATGAAGATAGTAACACTCTTCCATATGATAGGCTTGCTACTTGCTAAGTGCCAGGCACTGGGCACATTTTAATGCACTCAATCCTCATGGCAACCGTAAGAGGCCGGAGCTATTATTATTCTCCTTGCCCAGAAAAGGAAACTGAGGCATAGGACAATTAGCCCGTCTAAGTTTCTATAACTTGGGAGTGGTGGGGCCCGGATTTGAACTCCCAACACACCCACTCCCAGGCAGGCTTCAAGGCCAGGTATTTACTCTTGTGGTATATTTTAGGGAAGAAGTGTGCTCATGGGTATGGATCGCCGGAGGCAATGGGAGGAGGTGACCTTGGGCGTGGGAGAGAGTCTCTAGGACCAAACTGAAATGTACACAAAAGGCACAGGGCTGAAGTTGTGCTATGTGGAGTCCATGGTCATGGTCCCCTCTGGGACATGAACTGAGGCACCTGGGCTCCCAGATGGCTTCTCAATAACATTTTATTTTCTACCATTATTAGAATAATTATGGTTAATAAAAGCAAACAACTGTTGCATGTTTACTGTGTGCTAAGAATTTCCTTTGCATTTTGAATCTCTCAACAACCCTAGGAAAGTAGTGACTCGCATTCACCCCATTTTGCAGGCGATGAGACTGAGCTTGGTGGCAGAGCTAGGTTTGTTCCTTGTGCCTTTACCCCCTAATGGGTCCATGGAACACCGCCATTTCCCAAGGACTTTCATTCATTATCTCATTCAACTTCACAGCCATGCCTTGAAATCCATCCTCCTATCATTCCCATTTTGCTGACAAGAAAACTGAGGTGCAGTGTGCTGCTCAGGGCCGCACACAGTTCTCTGCAACGAATCTGCCCTGCCTCACCTCCCCCAGCAGCATCCAGGATGTCACAGATGGAAGGTCCCCGATTTATAGCACAGGAAGGAGCAAGTCAAGGCCTCTGGGGCAGTGGGCAGGGTTCTCAGGCAGTTGCCCAGAGATCCTGTTTACTGGCAGGACCGGAGGCACACGGACCCAGGAGGAAAGCCCCCCCTCCCATCCTCAGGGTTCCTTGGGTGGGGGGGGGGGGCGGCGGGCAGCAAGCTGTCACTTCCATGGAATGTCCTCCAGCCCTGGTGCACTGGCTCAACCCAACCTCTCCACCCCTGCTCTTTCCTGATCCCCATCTGCCTCCCCACCTGGACAGCCCCACGTCTGGGCTCCTGCAGCTCATTCATTCAGCAAAGCTTCGCTGAATGTCAGGTGCTATTTTAGGCACTGGGGTTACATTTGAGAATATACAGTGATCCCTGCCCTGTAGTGTTGATACTCTGCAGCAGGGAAGAGACAATAAATAATAAATACACTAAGTAAAGTCTATAGGGTGTTAGACCGCTGTAAGGGCCATGGCAAAATAAACAATAAAGCAAGGCAAGTAGTTTGGGAGTGAGGAGGAGGGCTCATGGGGTTAAACAGGGCAGGCCTCACTGAGAATGTGACTTCTGAGCAGGGACTTGAACAAGATGAGTCAGTGAACCAGGCAATACCTAAAGGAAGAGTGTTCCAGCAGGGGAGTGCCATCCACAGCAAGTGCAAGGGTCCTGAGGCAGAGTGTCTGGTGTATGAAGAGTAGCAAGGAGACCAATGTGGCTGGAGAGACTTCAGTAAGGGGAGAGGGTGGGAGATAGGACAGAGGGGTAATAGGATGGCTGAGAGGACAGGTCACATGTGGGTCATCATAAGGATCTGGCTTTTACTCAGAGTGAACTGGGAGCCAAGGGATGGTTTTGTGCAGAAGAGGGACATTGTCTGATCTGTGCGTTGCAGGACTTGTCTGGCTGCTGTGTCGAAGACACACTGCAGAGGAACCAGGGAGGGAAATGGAGAGATCAAGGAGCCCTGTGAGGAGATGGTTGCAATAATCCTAGTAAGAAATGCAGGTGACTTGCCCGGGGTGGTAGTAATGTTCCAGTTAGTACTGCTGTGTAAAAGACTACCTCAAAACTCAGTGACTTAACACAACAACCATTTTATAATGCTCGTGAATTCGGGCCAAGTGTGGTGGGGATGGCTGGTCTCTGCTCTGTGGTGTCCTGAGCCTCCGCTGGAAGACTCAGAGGCTGGATGTGAATCAACAACTGAGGGCTGGAATCACCTGAAGACTGCTGGACCAGGACTGCCCAGGACCTCTCTGGGCGGCCTGGGCTTCCTCACAGGATGGTGGTCTCAGAGGGCTTGAACTTCTGTCACAGAAGCTCAGGGCTCCAAGAACAGGTGGTCCAGTGAACAAGGTGAAGCTACACCATTGCATCACCTGTTACGACTCAGCCTCGGAAGTCACACAGAATCACTTCCGCCAACCTCCAGTGGTCGATGCAGGCTCAAGCCCACCCAGACTCAAGTGGAAGGCATGGGGCCTCCATCTCTCAGTGCGGCCATGTTCTAAAACTGCTATGAGCACCTAGAATCTTCAAGGCAAGTAGAAAGTTTCCTTTGTTGGTTGATGCAGGAGGCACAGGGAAGAATTAGAAGTGGCTCTGGTCACCCAGGACTCAGCCCAGTAAGCAAGCATATAGGCAGCCAGAGAGGAGCCCCAATCTGGCTTGGCTAGTCAGGGCAGGCTTCCTGGAGGAAGAAACACATGAGCTAAGTCTTAAAGAGTGAGGGATCAACCAAGAGAAATGGGAGAGGGCACCCAAGGCCAAGGAGAATCAGGGTCACTCATATTGGGAGGCAGAAGGATGGACGCTTGAGAGGTGGGTTCTGGCATCAACTGTCTGGGTTTGAATCGGGCCCTGCCCCTTCGAGTGGGCGACATTGGGCTGGCCACCTCACCTCGCTGAGTCTCAGTTTACTGTGAAATCAGAGTGATAATAATTGTACCGCCTTCCAGGGAGGAAATGCATGCAAGGTGCCTGCTAGATAGAAAAAAGCCTCAAACTGTCAGCTCTGACTAGGAAATTACAGGTGGTGTTCATCTCGCTTAGGATCCCTGGGTTCTCAGAGGAGGAAATGGGAAGAGACTTGGCCAACCCCACCAAGTTTAGAAGGGGAGGACCTGAATCATACCCTACTGACCTGCCATGGCCGGACCCCTCCCTGCCTGTGCTCACTCCTCACCCCCCAAGTTCACTTAGGGGAAAGGGTGTCCTTCTTCCTTGAAATCCTGTGAAGCCTCTAGAGGGGATCCCCTGACCTAGAGGTGGAGCCTTGAAGATGGAGCAGTCTCTGCCCCTGATAAGGGCTCCCCCACCCCCCCATCCCCCCCACCCCCCGCCTGCATTCTCCATGTCCCCGTTCAGCAGGAATTCCTCAGTTCAGCATGGAGTTCCGGCAGATTTTATGGGCCAGCCACAGCAGACAAATGGAGAAGAAAAACATCCCTCTGGAGCTCTGCTCAGCTCTCAAAATCTGATTTCCGCTCAGCCAGAAGGAGGCTGGGCTGCTTTAACCCTCTGTGGGAGGGGACCACGGGGTCTGATTCAAGATCTTAGCTCCCTGCTCTGCCTTCCCCCCACACAGGCTTTTTCCTTCCCCATGGCTTGTACTCTGCCCCCCAACCCTGCCCGGGGCTCAGCCTCCCCTCTCCCTTTACAGAACTGCCCCCAAAGACCCCAGATCCCAGTTTAGGGTCATCCCCAAAGCATCCACTTACTGTGAACACACTCTATGCCAGACGTCTTATAAACAGGGGTTCTGGAGCAGTCTGGAGCAGCGTGGAAAGGATATGCGTGTGGGACTCAGACAGAAATGGGATCCAGCTTTGTCTAGTTTCTGTGGGGCAAAGTCCCTTAACCTGGCTGGGATTGAGTCTCCACATCTGTAAAATGGGCTTAATAATAGGACCTGTCTCATAAGGATTGTGGTGAGGAGTTAATGAGAAGAGGCATGTCAAGTGTTCAGCATGTAGCCCTCCATAAATAATAGTTGATGTTATTGCTATCACTCCCTCCCTCCATAAACCGGATGGGGTAGGCGTCATCACCCACACTTCACAAATGACAAAAGCAAGGCTCTTGGGATGCCCTTTTATCTGCGCCATGCCTCTCACTTCCTCCAGTTATTAACCAGGATTGCAAGTCCTGAATGTATTAAATAATACTGTCAATCCTTATTATTCAAAGACTCCGTATTAAGCAATCTGCCTACTCATTGAAATGTATTTGTAACCCCCAAACAAAGACTCCCCAGTGCTTTCATTCTCACCCTGAGTCTCTGGACACACGTTCCCAGCTGAGGTGGATCCAGCTATCGTTCTGCCTTCTTGTGTCCAGTCTCATACTGTAAATGGGTGTCCATTTCTGTGGTCTATTTAGTGCCACACTTTACACATCTGTGTGCTTTTTGTTGGTGATTTCACTGTCTAAAATGGCCCCAAGCATCATGCTGAAACGCTGCCTAGTTTTCGAAAGCTCAAGAAAGCTACAATGCGCCTTAGGGTGAAAAGACATGTGTTAGATAAGCTTTGTTCAGGCACGAGTTACACGTTGTCCAGGATTCAGGGTTAATGAATCAACAGTATAGATTAAATAAGGTGTCCTTCAACAGAAACACACATAAACCAGGGGAGGTATTGATCAGTTGATGGGGAAAATATTATGACCTGAGGCTCAAAGGATCCTCACCCTGTATTTGCCCCCTAGGAGCTATCATTCAGTTACCTACTAATTCAGTGTTTGTGGTGACTTTACAGAATTATAGCGAATAATCAAAAATCAACTGTACTTTCAGGCTTTGGGTACTTTCAGGTGTGAAGATATTTGGGAGGCACTGCCGTGACCTACAGTTAGAATTAGTATTGCTGTGGGATAAATTAGCCCACAACTTGGTGTCTTAACAACCATTTTCTTATGCTTACAGATTCTGGAATTCAGGATTCATAATAATGGGCACAGCAGGAAAGGCTTATCTCTGCTTCCTGATGTCTGAGGCTTCAACTGGGAGGATTCACCAACTGAGGCTGGCATCATATGAAGGCATCTTTCCTCACATATCTCTCCCCTGGACTGGGAGGAGTGGAAGAATAGTACAACCCATCAGGGGCACCTTTGTGCGGCCCCTCCATGTGGCCTGGGCTTCCTCACGGCATGGTGATCTCAGGGCATTTGAACTTGTCACATGGCAACTCTGAGTTCCAAGCAAGAGGGGGTTCCAGTGAACCAGGCGGAAGCTGCATCCACCTTGTATGACCCAGCTTCAGAAATCCCAGGTCACTTCAAAAGTCACTTCTGCCAAATTCAAATGGTCAAAGCAGCCACAAGCCTGCCCAGACTCAAGGAGAAGAGGACACAGACCCCAGCTCTCGATGGGAAGAGTGGAGGTCATGTTTTTAAACCACTATAGCTATTAACACAGAATTCAGAAAATTAGAGGCTCGGGTCCAAATCTTGACCCTGCTGCTCTCCTAGCTGGGCCATCTTGGGCAAGTTTCTTAATTCCTTAGAGCCCTAATGTCCCTTCCTGTAACATGCTGCCAATTATAGCCCCCAGCTTGTAGGATGGTGAGGATGAAATGAGACAAGGGGTAAGGAGCAGTTTGTTCAGCGCCTGGTACACAGTGCACTGTAGATGGTAGTGTTACGGGGACATTATTCATTATGAGACCTGGATGTATTGATTATGTATTTGGCTGCATGTAACAGAAACCCAACATATAGGGGCTTCACCAAAGAAGGGGGTTTTGTTTTGTTTTTTTTCTCAATTTCTCAAGAGGTTAGGGACTAGTGTACCTTCTCAAAGAAATCATCAAGGACTCAGCCACTCTGGATATCCATTCTGCCATCCTTAGCAGGTGACTCTCGTCCTCATGGCACCAAGTTGGCTGCTATACCTCCAGAGTTGCATCTCCATTCCAGGCAGGAAGAGGCTGACAGTAAACAGCAAACCTTCTCGGGAGACTCTGTAATTTCATTTAAGGCAATAGGCCTTTCCCTAGGGACTTCTCTCTTTATCTCATTGACCAGAATCAGCCTTATGGCTGCCCCAGCTTCAAGGAAGGCTGGGAAGGGAAATATTTATAGCTAGACCCACTGCTCTCCTGGACAAACCAGGGTTCTGTTGATGGAGGGAGGGAAGTGTTGGATATTGTTTAGCAGATAGCAGTGTCTGCATGTCAACCTAGGAGAGCATCCTGCAAATGCACCTGCTGTGCGAGCATCACCATTGACCCCTAAGGATGGACCAAAACACATCTTCATCATGGGATCTCCATGATCTCTCGTGGCTGAGCTACCAAACCTGGAATGGGGGTAATACGATCTGCCAGTGTCAGAGTTCACTGGGGGCCACTCCCCAACCTGTTCCGCCCCCACTATCTGGCTTGCAGAAGGGAGAATTGCCAAGGGCACAGTCAGCACCTGCGTTCGGGATGGGGCCCCTGCCCCGGACACCTGGCCTTGAGGATCTTCAACAGGCCTCCTTGAATTTTCAAAAGGCTGCTTACATGGTGGTTTCTGTCAGCATCATCTTGCTCTTTGACAGCATCTTGGTGACTATCACTGGCACAGGTATGAGGGTGAACCTGAGCTGGTAGGGACCTGGGAAAGCTAAATGATTCAGCATTTCCTTCAACCTCATGGTCTTTAAGCATCCGGCCAACATTCCTTTGGAGGAATGGAGCTGAAGGAGGGCACCCATGCTGCATCAAGTTCCCTTCAATTGTCGAACAACTCCAAACTTACATCCCCTACTCAACAAAATCAGAGTCCTCAGCTAGCAGGCCCTTTCTCCCTAGAGCAGAGTTTTGTGAGCATTTGGGCTTAAACTACCCTGAAGTGGGGCTCTTCCCTCCTCATCCTCACCACAAGCAACTTCTCAGAAAATTCTTGTCCACTCCCTAGTTGTGTGACCTTAGGCAAGTTCCTTAACCTCTCTGTTCCTTAGTCAGCTCCACTGTAAAATGGGAATATTCATAGTACTTTGCCCATGAGACTGTTCTGAAGGTTAAATGAGAAAATGTGGGGCACCTGGATGGCTCAGTCAGTTAAACGTCCAACTCTTGATTTTGGCTCAGGTCATGATCTCAGGGTCTTGGGATGGAGCCCCATGTTGGGCTCTGCGCTGGGCGTGGAGTCTGCTTGAGATTCTCTCTCTCCCTCTCCCTCTGCCCCTGCCCCCCCGCCCCGTGCTCTCTCTCTCTCTTTTCCTCTCTAAAAAAAAATGGAGAGAGAAAATGCACCCAAGTGCTTAGAAGAGTGTGCCTGGCATATAGCAGTCCAATGACAATAATAAGAATAACAACAAAAACAATAATAATGTTTCAATTTTCATTGCACTTCCCTTCACAGAAGTGCCAGGAAACACATTTTTCTCCCCAACATGTTACATTTCCAATGTCGTTTTAGTGTCCCTTAGAGAGTAGGGCTCCAGGAAAATGCCTGGAAGTCCCCCTCTTAACCCCGCTCTGCCTCATAACCAGTGCCCCCTACTCACTCCCCCCTCACTCCTAGCAGACATGCTCTCAAGAAAGAGGAGGATACCCACTCACATTGAGGTGGACATCACTGATAACAGCCTGGAGAAATGTCCGCTAAACTGTATTCTCTATTAGGTGTCTGGTGTGGGGTGGGGGCGGGGGGTTGGGTAGGAGGGTCTGTGGTCAAATGAGTCTAGAAAATGCGGATTGCAATGAAGCTTGACAATTTGATTTGCTGCAGGATTTCTCAGAGTCTTGAACATGTGAAAGTGCTACAACTCTCTAGAAGGGGGATGCCAAATGCAGTTTCCCAGACTTTTAAATCAGGGCCCATGGGCACCTTCCAGAACAATAGCTCCCAGGAATTCCCTCTTGAAAACGATGGCCTGGAGGGTCCTTGAGGGACTGATCTCTAGTGGTGGAATCAAAGAAACCAGCCAGAGGAACTCCATGACTGAGGTCAATGGAGCTTTCTCATTAGCCTGAACAGAACAACAGAACAAAACAAAACCTGGAATCTCTATGTAAGGGCAGTCTAAATGTTTAACACACTCATGCAACAGATATTTCTGGATGCTTATTACATGCCGGGTACTGACCTGGGTCTTGGGGGCAATTGCTATCACGCCAAATTCTGCTTCCCTCACTTAGTGACCGTATGACCTTGAGAAAACACCTTATAAAGATCAACTAGTGATAACAGTTGGTACGTACACAGCACACACCGTGTCCAGGATGGCTCCGCTTCCTCCTCACAACCACCCCCCACAGGCAGGCTCTAGGGGGATCCCTGTTTTACAGACAAGGAAACTGAGGCATGGAGAAACTCAGTCAAATGTTCAGGATCATACAGCTTTGGTAAGCAGCAGAGGTAAGCCCAGGCAGTCAGGCTCCACGTGACGCCGTACTATCTCCAGAGATAGTACCTATGGGTGGACATTCCTAGCTGTATCCAGTCTTCCCCTCTTCTCTCCTAATAGAAACCCAGTATTCAGCGGGTGTGCATTTCCCAGCCCCCTTTTCGTAGGGTATGGGCAAACAACAAGTTCTGGTCAACGGGACAAAAGCAGAAGTGAGGTTATAACTCCCAGACAAGTGTCCTCAATGGGTGAAGTGTGCCCTTCCTTCTTCTGCTTCTTTCTCCTTTCTGTCGGTCAGAAAGCAGACAGAACGGCCCCTGTAGCCATTTTGGACCAAGAGACAACTTAGAGGGTGGAGGCCACATACGATGGAGCCAAAAGATAGACAGAGCCTGGATCCCTGACACCATCTGCTTTAGTTGTCTAAGGTTGCACAAACAGAAGACACTAAACTTAGGGGCTTATGATACCAATCATTATTTATTTATTTATTTATTTATTTTTAAGATTTTATTTATTTATTTGACAGAGAAAGACACAGCGAGAGAGGGAACACAAATGGGGAGTGGGAGAGGGAGAAGCAGACTCCCTGCCGAGCAGGGAGCCCGATGTGGGACTCGATCCCGGGACTCCAGGATCATGACCTGAGCCGAAGGCAGTCGCTTAACCAACTGAGCCACCCAGGCGCCCCCAATCATTATTTATTATCTTTCTCTGTCTCTGCCTTTCTTTATTATCTTTGCTCTTCTTTACAGTTCCTTTGGGCAGGGAATTCAGGATCCACACCCAAAGAGCTTACTCACATGGCTGGCCAATTGGTGCTGTCTGTAGGATGGGGACCTCTTTAAAAGATCCTCTCCACAGGACAACTGAAATATCCTCATCACAGGGTGGCTGCCATCCCCAGAGTAGGTGATTCAAGAAATCAAGGCAGAATTTCAATGCTTTTATCATCTAGGTTCAGAAGGCACATACTATCACTTCTGCCAGATTCTTTTGGTCACTCAAGTCAGAAGTGATTCAGTCGGGGAAGGGTCTACACAAGGGAGTGAATACAGAGAGACAAGGATCACTGGGGGCCATCTTCGAGGCCAGATACGGAGTGCCAGACCTGCAAACGCTTTGAATGTGACAGAGAAATATATTTTCATCTTGCCTGACTGAACTTAAGATGGCGAGTAATATATCTATGAGTTCTTGACACAAAATAGGCCCTCAATAAATACTATCATTAGTCTTCTTCTCAAAGTAGACCGATGTGTAGGACTTTGTCCTTCTGGTATGTCCCTCATCTATGCACAAGCATACATATATGTGGTACCACCATCTGGATACAAAGTAAGTGTGGGAGGTTGGGTATCAGCCCTTTCATGCCTTCATGCATTCAACAAGCATTCATTATTGCCCACAGTGCACCGAGCTCTGGCCTAGGATACTAGGATACATCCTGTGCCCTGGAGAACTCACTGTCTAGTGGAGGAGGCAAGCACACTGAGATGGAAAACAACCCATTTCTCTGTCATCAGAGAAATGCAGATTAAAACAAGAAATCAGATAATTTCAAGTGCCAGGGATAATGTGGGGATGATGGACCCTCAAGCCTACTGGGCATGTGGACTGCAGCAGCCATCCTTGAGTGCAGTCAGACAGTGCTTATGCTAACTATGTGTACTCTCTCGGCCCCAGGAATCCTGCCCTTGGGTGTATATCCCAGAGAAACACACAGGAGCCCATGAGAGTCATGCACCAGAGGTCCATCACAGCTTTGCTTAGAGAGGCGGAAGTTAGAGGTAGCCATAGGACCCATCACTAAGGCAATGGAAAAGGAGGCATGGTAGGTGCATGCACACCATACATACTAAGCAGTGGTTAGAAGCAGTGCACTCAAGTTAGATTCGGCACACAAAGCACAGTGTCGAGTAAACAAAACAACCTAACAAGCAGATCTATAGAAACTACCATTTGTGTTCATTAATAACCTACTCACACAAATCAGCACCACACATTTTATGAGGATACAGGCATATTCAAAGACACGCATCAACAATATTAGTGGACCCAGAGTAGCCAACACGATATTGAAGGAGAAGAACAAAGCTGGAGACTGATTCTATCCAACTTCAAGACTTATGATAAAACTACAGTAATCGACACAGCATTGTAATGACAGCATAATAGACAAAAAGATCAACAAAACAGAATAGAGAGCCCAGAAATAGACCCTCATAAATATAGTCAACTGACCTTTGACAAGGAGCAAAGGTAATACACTGGAGCAAAGATAGTCCCTTCAACAAATGTTGCTGGAGCAACTGGACTCTGAGCATCCACACACAAAAACATGAATCTAGACACAGACCTTACACCTTTCACAAAATTTAACTCAAAATGGATCACAGACCAAATGTAAAACACAAAACAATAAAATACCTAGAGGACAGCATAGGAGAAAACCTAGATGACCTTGGGTGTGGTGATGACTTTTTAGATCCAACCCCAAAGACATGATCCATCAAAGAAATAATTGATAAGCTGGATTTCATTAAAATCAAAAGCTTCTTCTCTGTAGAAGACATTGTCAAGAGAATGACAAGACAAGCCACAGACTAGAAGAAAAGATTTGCAAAAGACACATCAAATTAAGGACTGTTACCCAAAATATACAAAGAACTCTTAAAATTCAACAATAAGAAAACAAATGCAGTTTAAAAATGGGCCAAAGACCTGACCAGACACCTCACCAAAGAAGACACACAGATGGTAAATGAGCATATAAAAAGATGCTCCACATCATATGTCATCAGGAAAATGCCAATTAAAACAATAAGATACCACTACACACCTATCGGAAGGGCAAAAATCCAGAACATTGACAACAACAAATGCTGATAAGGATATGGAGCAACAGGAACTCTCATCTATTGGGGTGGAATGCAAGAAAGCACAGACACTTTGGAAGACAGTTTGATGGTTTCTTATAATACTAAACATACTCTTATCATACGATCCAGCAATCATGCTCCAAAAGGTTGAAACTTATGTTTACACAAAAACCTGCACACAATGCTTATAGCAGCCTTATTCATAATAGCCAAACTTTGGAAGCAACCAAGATGTCTTCAGTAGGTAGATGGACAAATAAGTGTGATACATCCAGACAATGGACTATTATTCAATGCTTTTTTTAAAAAAGATTTTATTTATTTGACAGAGAGAGAGAGAGCGACAGAGGGCACACAAGCAGGGGGAGCGGGAGAGGGAGAAGCAGGCTTCCCGCGGAGCAGGGAGCCCAATGTGGGGCTCGATCCCAGGACCCTGGGATCATGACCTGAGCCGAAGGCAGACACTTAACAACTGAGCCACCCAGGCACCCCTAGTCAATGCTTTAAAAATGCATTTTCGGGGCACCTGGGTGGCTCAGTCGTTACGCGTCTGCCTTCGGCTCAGGTCATGGTCCCGGGGTCCTGAGATCGGGCCCCGCATCGGGCTCCCTGCTCCGCGGGAAGCCTGCTTCTCCCTCTCCCGCTCCCCCTGCTTGTGTTCCCTCTCTCTCTGTGTCTCTCTGTCATATAAATAAATAAAATCTTTAAAAATAAATAAATAAATAAAATAAATAAAAATGCGTTTTCAAGCCACAAAAAGACATAGAAGAAACTTAAGTGCATATTTCTAAGAGAAAGAAGTCCATCTGAAATAGCTATGTACTGTATGATTCCAACCACATGACATCCTGGAAAAGGCAAAACTACGGAGACAATTAAAAGATCAGCGGTTGCAGGGATGGGATGTAGATGAACAGGCAGGGTACAGAGGATTTTTAGGGCAGTGAAAATAGTCAGTATGATACCGTAATGATGGAATGATAATGACGTCATTATAAACATTCGTCCAAACCCACAGAATATACAATACCAGGAGTGAATCCTAAAGTCACCTACGGAATCCGGGTGATAATGACGTGTCAATGTAGGTTCATCAATTGTAACAGATGTACCACTCTGGTGAGTGGCATTGATAACGGGGAGGCTATCTGTGGCAGGGCAAAGGGAATATAGGAAACCTCTGTGTCTTCTCAATTCTGTTTGAAACCCTAATACTGCTCTAAACAAACAAACAAACAAAATGAAGTCTTAAAAATAGATATTAGAGTGGGTGTCCTGTGTGGGGAGGGAAAGGAGAGTGGGGAATCAGGGACAAAGGGAGAGAAGTCAAAATACAAAATACAGTGTGATCAAAGCTGGAGACTGATTCTACCCAACTTCAAGACTTATGATAAAACTACAGTAATCGGCTCAGACTGTACCAAGGCGGAAGAGGAGCAGCAAAGCGGGCTTCGCCAAGAAGCTGCACCTAACTCTGGCAGAGGGGTAGTGCTGTTGGTAAGATCCAAAGGGATGACCACTCCAGGCAGGGGAGGACAGCTAGGGCAAAGGCTCGGAGAGGTACAGAGCTGGTGGCTTGGAGGAACTCCAACTCCAAATGTTTTAAGGGGACAGACGCCCAAGGTGCCCTGGTCAGGAAGGCAGGGGCCACTGGCTGTTCTCTCAACCTGTAAGACTCTCCTCCTCTTACCTGACGGACTCCTACTCAGCCCTCCCACACCTCTGGGCTGCCAGAGAGGCCGTGTGGCTGGGGAAGGAGTGTGACTGACCTGAGCGCCCCTCCGGCCCATGGTGCAACCTCGGGCAAATCACTCCCCGCTCTTAGCACCTCGGGTTCTTCATCTGTAACTGGGAATAATAACAACGCCTACCTTAGAAGGTTGTGATAGAGAGGAAATGAGATGAGCAAAATACAGTGTCCTTGCCCCATGACATGTCTATTCTAGTGGAGGAAGACAACTAATTATGTAGTATGTTCACTGCTGTATTCCCCAGACCCAGAACTGTGCCTGGCACATAGTAGGTGCTCAGTTAATATTTGCAGATGAATGAATAAAAGCAGTAACAAATGCCATGGAAAGAAGGAAAGCAGGATGAGTCGGAGAAGGAGAGCCGTGGGGGTGCTGGTGGGGATGAATGGGTAGGGGCAGTGGTGGGGGAAGGCCTCCCTGAGGAGATGGGATTTAAGGGATGATCAGAAGGAAGTGAGGGGGATATTGAGGCAGGTGCATACCAGGTGGAGGTGGGCTCCCCAGGCAGTGTGGCTGGAGCAGAGAGACAGAGGCCAGGGGATGGGAGGAGCTGAGCCCCTCATGTGGGTGAACTGAGAACGTGGCAAGAGCCCCATCCCCACTCCCAGGGATGGGACTGAGAACAGAGTCAAAGCTGCTCAGCCCTTGCAGGCCATGGGTCCCTCCTCCACCTGCGGCCAGCCCCTAAGAAATTCAGCACGAACTCCTCTTACATGTTGAGTGCTGGATAGGTGTCAGGTCCTGGCTTTACCAGCATGCACTCTTGGAACCATCACCAGCCCTAGGAAGGAGTGCTGTTATTATCCCCAGTTTTCAAAGCCGGAAACCGAGACTCCATGGGGCAGCTACCCTGGGGCTGGACCCAGGATCTGGGATGCAGGCGCACGGCTGGCTCCTACCACATTGTCCTGGAGTTCTTTGTTTACAGCTCGCCTTCCCCTCCGGGCTGCAGAAGGCCCGACTCAGTCTCATTCATGGTTTTATTTTACTCCCAGGCTCCTGTGTGTCAAAGCCTGCCTGAGGAGCAAGCGAATGAATGAGCCTACCACATAAGCCCTCCCCGGCTTCCGGGCCCAGTTCATGCCCTGCTTGGCTTCTCCAACCCGGAGCTGCAATGGGGAGGGGGCCGGACAGAGGAATTTCAAGCTGCCTGAGGACTGAGAGCAGAGGAGAGGGGGAGAAGGGGGAGAAAGCGAAAGTGAAGGGAGCCAGGAGCCCCTGTGAGGAGGCGTAGACAGGGAAGGAAATCTCCCGGTAATAACTCATCGGCTCAGGAAGCAGCAGTCCGGCCTGGGGCTGTGTGTGGGACTAGCCCCGGGGGGGGGGGGGGGCGCGCACAGGCTCCTTCTCCTCTCCCCCAAAGCCCAGCCTGGCTGGGGTCACGGTCGAATGAGGAGGGGTGGGGGAGCCAGGTGTGGGAACAGAGCTTCCCATAGACCCTGGGGCCTGAAGACATCAGGGGCTGCTCTCCCAGCAGCCTAGGGAGACCCTCTAGCTTCCCTCCCCCATTCTGGCCTGGGTGTGGGAAGCCAGGAAAGGAGTGTGGCAGAACTGGGAGGCATCTTCAAGAAAACTGAGGCCCAGAAAGGAAAACAAGCCAAAAACACATCTAGAAACTCTTCACCTTCACTCCCTGTGCCCTCTCTACCACATAGATGCGTTCAGATTGAAGAGAAATTTATTTTCAAAGCCTAGGGATATAGGTTGGGCCAGTCCCCAGGATGGAGCTGGGAAGAGGGCATAGTGTGGGAACCCCAGCTGCCTTCAACAGCTCAGTAATTCCTCCCAGGGCCCCTGAGAAGGAGAACATGTCAGACTCAACAATCTAAGGTTTCCCAAAGGAAGGAAGGAGAAAGGAAAGAAGGAAGGTAGGAAGAAAGGAAGGAAGGCAGGCAATGAGGAAAGACAGTCACACCTCTCTCTCTCCCTCTCTCTGTGGTGGCATTCTGAGGGGGGGGGGAGGGCATGGATTTGGAGCCAGGGTGGAATTGTGGAGAGTACAGGAAAGCAATTTGTGTTTTACTGGTGGTGGAGGTTAGTGGGACCGGGTGATAGTGAAGTCAAACAGGCTGGGGCTAATGCCTCCACTCACCCCTTGTAAGACTGAAGGCTAGAGCTCTCTCATCTGTAAATCGGGGATACTCCCCCACAACTTCAGCAACGAGCAGTAAAGTACCCAGCACGGTGGCTGGCACACAGTAGGACCTCAACCAAAATGTCAATTCCATGAGGGCAAAGAGTCTGTCACCTTTCTATTCTCAGACCTAAAACCATTCCTGACATAACAGGGACCCAAGAAATATTTGTTGAATGAATGAATAGATGAATGAATGAAGTACTGGTTTGTGCGTGTTGTTTTTGTTTGCCTTTTTTTTTTTTTTTTTTTTAAGTTTGCTGTTGAGGATGTGACACTGTGGAATCCTTATTTGGAAAGATTAGTGTTTCTCTAAGTGTTCTCCCTGGACACCATCCTAATGCAGATTCCTGGGCCCCGTTCCCGACCTGCTGAATCAGAACGGGAGGAACCCGGGAATCTGTCATGCCAACAGCCCCCTTCCCTAATTCTTACACACAAGAAAGCTGCAGAACCACAGTATCAGAAGGTGGGGGCGGGAAAACCCCGAGCTGGTTTCTCTGCAATCCTCTTTCCGAACGAGGAAACCGAAGCCGTGAGAGTCTCCCTGCGGGTCTAGACCGAAGATAAAGAGTCCAGATCTGGGCACACCCGACCCCAGCCACAGACCCCCCAGACACTTGCCCCGCTCGCCTGCGCGCACTGGAGCCTCCAGGGCGGGCCCCCTAGCTCCCGGGCTGCTTTCAACCTGGGGAACGGGGGCGGCGGGCGCTTCGCCATTGGCCGGGGCGCGAGGGGCGTCTCCCCATTGGCCAGGGCGGCGGCCTCCGCCCCCACCGGGGCGGCCTCGTGATTGGCCCCTCCCCGGCTATAAGGCGGCGGCCGGCGGGGCCGTGGGAGCGCGCGGGAGCGCACGGCGGGGCGCGGCAGACGCTGGGACGCGGCGCACCGAGGGACGCGGCCGGGCGCCCATGGCGTTCGCGCTGCTGCGCCCCGTCGGCGCGCACGTGCTGTATCCGGACTTGCGGCTGCTGAGCGAGGATGAGGAGA